>NW_026059085.1:6125-11996 GCF_023721935.1 Panthera uncia | reverse complement strand
TTGTGCATATTTATTACTAACGTGGGATGTGGGAGAGAGAACACCGATGTGAAACCTAGTCTAGTTAAAGGTTATCGAGCCCAAGCAACATTTCTGAAAGTCTAAAAGTGAAGCTGAAATATACGATAAAAGCCAATGAGGAAATATTACTAAGAATAAGATTGTCAGGGCTCCCGGGTGGCTCAGTTGGTTAAGTGTCCAATTTTGGCTCAGCTCATGAATTCACGGTTCAGGAGTTCAAGCCCCATATTGGGCTGTGTGCTGACAGCTCAGAGCCTGGAGCCTGCTTCAGATTCTGTGTCTCCCTCTCTCTCTGCCCCTCCCCTGCTCACATTCTCTCTCTCTCTCAAAAATAAAATAAACATTAAAAAGAAAAATTAAAAAAAAGAATATGATTAATAATTCTTAAAAAAAAAAAAAAACCCTCCTACTCTTAATAAAAACTTCTGGTCCTTAAAAAAACAACAACAACAACAACAACAACAAAAACGTGCTCTTAGAATCTTCTACCTGCAGGTGGCTGTCATAATTTAGAAGGATATTCTGACATGGGCTGGCATGGCACCAGTTTTCTAAGCTATGCCGGCTCCTCTCTGTGGGAAGAGACAGAAAGTCACCCGGGAGCAGATTGCTGGTCTTCAGGGGCTCAGGTGAAAAGACCTGCCGAAGGTCATGGAATGAGAAGCAAGGACACAAGCAAGGAGGCTTAAGAGAAACCTCAGTGCAGAAGGGTTCTGTCTTTCCCGGCGTGCTCTGGGGTGGGCGGAGACGGAGCGGGGTTGAGGCCGAGTGAAGGGATGTGTACAAAGGGTCCCAGGCCTTCTGGAAGAAACCCCCAGCCCCAAAGTTAGGGAAGCCTGTGAGAGACGAAGTGCAGTGGCCCCGGCCGAGGTCCCTGCAGGAAATATCCCTCCTGCAGGGCAGAAAAGTCCAGGCTGATCACAGGCCACCTCAGGGCCTCAGGGTGGTTCTGACAGGTCTGGTCACCGTCACTGAGACTCTAAGTCCTTCAGGAGCCAACTCAGCCCAGAAGTGGAGGATGATAGCATGAGAGGCAAGAAGTGGAAACTCTAGGCTGTTGCTGGCAGGGCCTGTCCCATCAAGGACACCGTCATAGCAGTGAGCGAAGGCCCGCAGCCTGCCCAGGACCTGTGACTAGGCTGCAGTGCCAGTGGACCGGCCAGGCCAGCCAGCGCCTCCCACACCCCACCCCGACACCTGGCACTTGAAAGCAGGACAGCCCCATTTGAACTTCACAACATGACACCGAAGTTTCAGATCCCCTTTTTATCACCATGCAACCCAACTGCTTTTCTTTGCTGCTCGGGACCATGCTGATCAGTCTCATCGTGTCTCAGATCATACATACAGACGTACGTCCACAGATCTGCTTCAGTTTTCGGCAATGAGGCTTTGTTTTGTTTTCCTCTTTAAGCAAAGCACTTTAAGAAGATTTTATTTTGTTACCTGTAACAGATCTTCACTGAGGACTTCTGTTTTCTCAGCTCTGTGGGAAAAAATGAAAAGCTCAGAGTCAGAAATCCAGAAATGCAAAGGAACTCGTGAAATGTAATAATTACTATCCCAGAGTTTAAAACAAAACAGCTAGGGACGGACGCCTGGGTGGCTCGGTCGGTTGAGCGTTCAACTCGTGACTTCAGCTCAGGTCATGATCCAGGGTCATGGGATCAAACCCCACGTCGGGCTCTGTGTGGAGGGTGGCGCCTGCTTGGGGTTCTCTCCGTCTCCCTCGGCCCCTGTCTCCCCCCGTTCCCCGTTGTGTATGCACGCTCTCTCTAAAATAAAAAAATAGGGGCGCCTGGGTGGCGCAGTCGGTTAAGCGTCCGACTTCAGCCAGGTCACGATCTCGCGGTCCGTGAGTTCGAGCCCCGCGTGAGGCTCTGGGCTGATGGCTCGGAGCCTGGAGCCTGTTTCCGATTCTGTGTCTCCCTCTCTCTCTGCCCCTCCCCCGTTCATGCTCTGTCTCTCTCTGTCCCTAAAATAAATAAAAAAAAAACGTTGAAAAAAAAAATAAAATAAAAAAATAAAAAATAAACAAAACAGGCAGAAATGAATGATAACATGGGGAGAAATTCCACCAATGTTGACATCAGAGGGCTCCTTGAGCAAAACCAAAGAAAAAAAACCAGCAAACAAAAGTCTGCAAAGAATAGCAACCCCAAACAAGAACAAAGCTTCAAGACCAGTGGCTCCCAGACCTGGGCGTGTATAGAATCACGGAGGGTGGGGAGTGTGCTGATTTAAAATGCCAGTTTCCAGGCCTCACCTCTGTTCAAAAGCAGGTGTGGAACAAGATCCTGCTTCTTTAAGAGGCCCTTTCCTCCCATAATTCCATGGCCGAGACCCACAGGCCACCCTTGGAGAAAAGACTGCTCTAGAGTCGCCTCGCTGGCTCAGTCGGTAGAATGTGCAACTCTAGATCTGGGGGTCATGAGTTTGAGCCCCACATTGGGCATGGAGCCTACTTAAAATAAATTAAAAAATAAAAATTAAAAAAGACCGCTGTAGAGAAGCTGAACCTTCAGTTCCTAAAATGATCATTTCTCAACTTCACAGCCTTATTGAAACAAGTTTGTTACAAATCCAGGAACGTGATTCAATACTACACACACAAATAGTTAACAACTGAGTACTCCTTCCTTCAGGCATCTCATCTTTACTTTAAAAAGAAACAAAGTATTTTCACAGCTTTCTCCCACTCATGCTTTCCAATTATCATTAACTATGTAGACCTTTCCAGAAAGCCGACCTGGCGGCCATCAATCGGCAGAGGAACATCCTGAGTTGCTCGAGCCTCAGTTGTCAGATCACGGTACTTTCCGAGGACTCCTCTGCAGTCCAAAGGGGCAGCGCTGTTGCTGTACGTAATACCCAGAATGATGGCAATCGAGGTGCCATAGTGGGACTTCTGGTTCAAACAGTGATTTAAGTCGAGTCATTTGACACCCGTGCCCAATTCCCATTGAAACGAACAAGGAAACTTATCATTTTTGAGTGTTTATTTATTTATTTTGAGAGAGAGAGAGAGAGCATGCAAGCAGGGAAAGGGCAGACAGAGAGAGGAAGAGAAAGAATACCAAACAGGCTCCATGCCGACAGCACAGAGCCCGACGTGGGGCTCAGTCCCACAAACTGCAAGATTATGACCTGAGCCAAAATCCAGAGTCGGACGCCCAACCGACTGAGCCACCCGGGTGCCCTCGAACAAGGAAACTTTTAAAGGGACAAGAAAAAAGTCTTTTTCAGCCCTGAACATTGGGGGAGCTGGGGAGAAAGGCAGACCATCAATGAACCAGAATTGTAAAGCCTTTTAATAAGACATATCACAGAATGGAAGGCTGCATGATCTTGCCTCTGAGTGAATCTAATGCACGAGAAGGAAAAGCCGTTTGGCGGGCAAGTTGATAGGACCCCCGAGAAGGACCTTCAAACGCTGCTAAGCTCAGAGCAGCACCAGCTGCATGAGGCACGGTGGTGCACGCTTCCAGCCCACGCTCGGGCCATGGCATGTCAAGTAAAAGCCGGCATTGCCACAGGGGATTCCAACACCAGTTGTCGCCGCGGTGCCCTGTGTAACTCAGAGATGCCAATGGGAATGGCTCACTCATCAGTTTCTGCAGGAAATCAGAACTCTGACCTAACTCAGATACCTCCCTGGTGCGCAGGAGCAGGGCCTGGAGATGAGGTCGAGGCCCCAGCTTTCAGAGGAGGCCGCCTTTCAATTCCATGACAAGTCCTGCAAGTGGCGGGCCAAAAGCTGCCATCCCAGCCCTTGCTTGGCATACATGGTGCCAGGCATTGCTGAAGCGCCAAACATACGTAGTCATGCCAGTTAGGGAAGTGGAGCAGGGCCCCAGCTGACCAGCAGCTCAAGCAACCAGCCTCAGAAAGAACTCCGACAGTCAGCCTCGCAGACGGCCACAGCTTCACCCTAACTCCTATTCGCCAATAGCCTTGTCCCTCCTCTAGCAAAATGCCACCACGAGATTGTGTAACTTCTGCCTCATCTTCTCTGGCCAGAGCTCTGAAATCTCTGCCTTCTGTAAGTAGAAGTATACACAGAGAAAAGCCCTCAAGGCCTCTTAAAACACTCAAAGTTCGAAAGAAGAGATTCAGAGCAAATAAGTCCTTTTACAAAACGGAATTTTTAAAAAATGTAACAGAAGAGAAAAACTTAATTTCAAAACCCGAACGTGGGCCGTTAGCAGGTATGAGAAAGTAACAACTCAATGGTATAGGAAAACCAACTGTGTACATCTTTTCTCAGCAACTTGTTCAATGACCTCACACTGGTCATTTGAAATGAAAACTCGAATACAACACAAAGAAATGCAAATAATACAAACTGGGGCTTTGTGTGTGTGTGTGTGGGGAGGCTGTCAAACACTTATGAGCAAGCACAGCACTGCAACAGCCACAAAAATAATAAAGCAAATGTAAAAACAAAGCAAGTGTTAACTTTGGGAAAAACAAAAAGCCCATCAGAAAGAATCATAGTGCATTACTATGCTTAGCTGCAAATAATTGATTGGATATAATAATGTAAATACCAAACAGTAATATATCCAAAAATTGTACTCTAAGTGCATTGCAAGGATAAGGGAGCAGAAGCAAAGAGGGAAATCACACACTAAAGCGTGTGTGATCACACACTAATCACACACATGAGCACTAAGCCCTCATTTTTCATGACAGGGGGCCAATAGGTAATAACTAAAACTCGATGACTTGAAGGATAGCTGTTTATATATTATCTACACATGTAGACATGAGTAAATGCCAAAATAAACAGAAATTTGAAAACAGCTTCCTCTGGGGTTGGAGAATCTCAAGTGGGAGAGTGGGATTACTAGAGAGAGGATCCACTGTAATAAGCCTTTTACTATTATATTTGGCTTTTTAGACTGTATGCATACTTAGTTTCAAAGTTTAAAAAATAGTACGTTAGTTACATTTTTTAGTGACATGCTTGACATGGTTTCAAGTGAAGCATAACTGCAAGTGAAGCATAACTCTAACTGAAAACAACGAGTCCAACTGCCAGTCTGCACAAAACTATACAAGAATACAAAAGTGTAAAAACTACAAAGCAAATCAACATATTTATTATCCTTTTTTTCATTTTACCAACTAGACCCTTTGCTTTTGATTTAGAGGTACTTTACCTAATAAGGTATCTGGAGACTGAAATACATGTGGAACATATTATGCGAAAATGTTAACATACTGCTTAAAAATAAGTTGACACTATGTTTCCTGCCTTTACGGACACTCAGCCATATATTACATTGATAAAATTAATTTTAGAAAGAGATCCAATATCTCTTCTTAATCAGATTTATTTCTGGGCTTTCTAGTCTGTTCCATTCATGTATCTTTTTTATGCCAATACCATCCTATTTTGATGACTACTGCTTTGTAATATACAGCCGACCCTTGACCAACATAGGAGTTAGGGGTGTTGACCCTGTGCAGTGAAAAATTGGCACGTAACTTTTAACTCCCTGAAAACTTAACTACTAGTAGCTACTGTTGACCAGTAGCATCAGTGATAACATAAATAGTTGGTTAACATGTACTATATGTTATGTGCATTGTTTAATGTATTCTTACAATAAAGAAAGTTAAAAAATGTAATTACTTTTAAATTTTTTTTAATGTTTATTTACTTTCGAGAGAGAGTGTGTGTGTGTGTGTATGTGTGTGCGTGCGCGCGCAGGTGAGGGACAGAGAGAGGGAGACAGAATCCAAACCAGGCTTCAGACTCTGAGCTGTTAGCACAGAGCCCAATGCAGAGCTCTGACTCACGAACTGCGAGACCATGACCTGAGTCGAAGTTGGACGCTTAAC
>NW_026059085.1:0-6115 GCF_023721935.1 Panthera uncia | reverse complement strand
TTTGGAATCGACTTTGGCCCCTAATGGTGAGGGAAAATCTAACCCGCCTGCTTTTTCCAGTGCTAACCTGTTGTTTCATACCGTTTCCTCCCTGTCTTCTGACGCCTCCTTACCTCATGGCGCCTTCTTAAATCTCCCAGGGCCGGTTCCCAGGTGGTAGCAGGAGCCCCGTCTCACCAGCGTGGGAGCGCAGCCGGGAGGCTCGGGCGGCCAAGGTCAGACAGAGGGGGACCACACGGACTCGAGTCCAGTTACTCTTTACTAGACTCCAGCTGCCCCACAGGAGTCTTCGTTTTCTTAAGCCCTCACCTAAAAGCTTTGAAAACATTATGGAACGGACTATCAAAAGAAGCCAATTATTCAGGGAAAGTAATTTCATGGGATCGCCAGAGCTCATCATGGAGAATATCCCATCTCAGCTTTTCTGGGCAAGGCTCTCACAGACGTCAAGTGTGTGTTCTGGAGAACAGCGGAACACCACCCACCTACACGGGAGGTAGACACCTGTAAACAGCGCTTCTCCACAGATGTGTTTCTAGCGTGGGGGCCGTGACTACACATCTCTCCAGGAACTAGCCCGGGGTTCTTGGCCATGGGCTTGAAGAGGTCTGTGGAGTCAGTGAAATTCTCTGCCAATTTGTGTGTGTGGATGATTTTTTGGGGGGGAAGAGGCCGTCAGAACCTCCCTGTAACATCTACAGGGAGCAAGGTTTCTATTCCTAAAGACTGTTCTAAGAGTCAAAGGCTGCAGTTAAGTCCACTGCCCTGTGACCTGCTGATCACTTCTTTAGAAGTTATGTTAACATATATTGCCGGGGCGCCTGGGTGGCTCAGTCAATTAAGCATCCGACGTCAGCTCCTGTCACGATCTCGCGATCTGTAGGTTTGAGCCCCGTGTTGGGCTCTGTGCTGACAGCTCAGAGCCCGGAGCCTGCTTCGGATTCTGTGTCTCCCTCTCTCTCTGCCCCTCCCCTGCTCACATTTTCTCTCTCTCTCTCAAAAATAAAAACCTTTTAAAAATTAAAACTAACGAACAAATAAAAACCTATTGCCACATAGGCTCCATTTCAAATTTCTCTTCCAGTTCCTTCCTCAGTCCAAGTGCACTGTGATTGTTTTCTCCATACGGTTAGGCTACCTCAATTCAGTATTCTGCCTTTAAAGCCACACGCCTGCCAATCTTATGACTGAGCCTTGGAACAAAGGCTCAAACATCAGACACACTACAAGGTGTGTGGCTCCAAAAGCAGAGGGAAAATGCTTGTAGATTTCCACTGAGAACCACTCAGATTAGGACATTCGCACTTAAACACGACTTCACCTTACCACATTTCTGGAACGCCTAATTAGGGTGAAATCACACGCCCTTTAGACAATATTGCTAGAAACAATTATACAGCTACACATTATTTTCGAGTCTAACCAATTAAATGAGAGATGAAAAAGAAATTGCTGAAAGAAAAGGAAAAGGAGAAATAAAAACATAGATAATACATACGTAGAAATTCAAAGAAGTAACAAAAATGATCAGCTGTGACTAATTTAGCACATCTTTATTTAGTACATAAAGATATGGACAGACATTAACATCACTCACGTTTGCCAACTGAACTAATCAGGCACTCTTCCAATGACAACAAAGCCCTCAGGAAGCACAGAAAACCTTTGTGTGTAGAAAGAGACGTGCCAGGCTCATGGGAAAGGACATCAATCCTCCCCAAAGTTTAGTTCACAGATATGCCAGGCCATCAATGCCTGGGATTTACTTATTTTTGGGTTCTCAGGACCCACCCCATAGCAGGGACCCACTAAATATATGGATTAATGTGCTCTCGACCAATCACAATCATAGCATTTTTCTAGGAACTAGAAACAATACCAAAATTCACTTCTACACAGAAATGGGAGACAGCAACTGAAAAAGGAAAGCCAAAGGAGCCCAGCTCTGCCAGATTGAGAACACATTACACACCCACAGTTATTATTAGCACAGTGTGGTGTCGGTGCGCACAAACACACCCACCCGAAGCCACGTGTCGATGAAAACAAAGTCAACAGAAAGTCGAGGCAGGTGTGAGAATTCTATGGTTCAAAAAAGAGAAGCATCTGAAACGAATGGAAAAGCGAATAATCACTGCGTCACGACTTCAGTAAATAACATCCAGACGTAACCCGAATCACGCCAACCCCTCCCTTCTTCGCCCCTAAAGCCATGGTGCTAAATAGTTTCTCACGTCAGTCCCATGCCATTGTCCTGCTCTGGGGGCCATCACCTCTCCCTTAGGCTGCTGCTATCGCTTCCTGCTTCCTGACTCCCTGCTTCCTGACTCGACTTTCACTCGTGTCCCTTCCCCTTCCTCCACAGTCCTGGCTCACCTGCCACCACAGGACACCTCCTCAATCACCAGCTTGGCTTCCTCAACCTTCTGCACATATGGGCTCCCCCAATTCTACTGCAGTGGTCCTCAAACCACGATCCCCCAAAACTGGCCTGGAAGCTTTTCGAACAATGGTTCTCCACCGATGAGCACAAAGGCCGATCGATACTGCCCATCTCTAAGAGTCGACGTCCACGGCCACAAGTGTTCGTGTGTTTTAGCCCTGCCATCTTGGGGTTGTCTGAGGAACGTTACACATCCTAGCGTGTCCAAGAAGGTAAAAGCCGTGAGAGTAGTGAAAAGGTTCTAAGGGGAGATGAACAAGCATGATCAAATTAAGGACATGAGAAGCTTCACTATGAGAAATGATGCCTCCACAGATTTTCACAGACACATATGGGGCACATTCATTTCAACCTTAGCAGAAAAAATTAAAAACTGTCTATTTTGGGGAAAGATGGCTGTCAGTTATTATTAAGCAAAGAAAATAAGGGTACACTGGTTTTAAACCTTGTTATTAATGTTGATTTATTTTGAGAGAAGAGAGAGAGAGAGAGAGAGAGGGAGAGAGAGAGAGAGAGAGAGAGAGAGAGAGAGAGAGAGAGAGAATCCTAAGCAGGCTTCAAGCTATCAGCGCAGAGCCTGACACGGGACGGGGCTCGAACCCATGAACCGTGGGATCATGACCTGAGCCAGAATCAAGAGCTGGTTACTTAACTATGAGCCACCTAAGCCCCCTGATTTTAGAGCTTCAAAGCTTTTAAGAACCAACTTTATCTATTGGATGGAAATGCATCCAGAGGCTTGTGAATTTAACCACCACAATTGCTCTGGACTTAAGAACATATGGATCTACAAACAGCCGTTAGTTCACTACCTCATTGGAAAATAAGAGCTAAACAGACTTTTTCCACTGCTAGCAATCAGATAGTGTTGCCTTTTTCCAATTTAAAGCAAACAAACAAAACATGAAGTTAAAGGACAAGATGGTCAGTGGGTTAGGTTTCCCCCGAGAATTTTTCTTCTCCCTGGGAATTCTCTACCACCCATCACCCCTACCTTCCTGTTCTCAAGATTATTCAGGTGTCCCATGTCCGAGAAGGCCTCACGGACCCCTGGGCACGTCTCAGCGACCCCATGCCAGCGCCCACGCTACATCTATCCTGCACCCACCGTACCTAGTGAAGTAGAAGTACTTTCGTGTATTTCCCCAAGGTACAGACGGGCATGGGTTCAAGTGGCCAGTCCTGTCTATGCATCAAAGTATCCAGCGACCATGTGAAGTCCAAGCTGGTAGACTTCTAAATGTTCACACTGACAGGGAGCTGGTCATTGCTTAGAAGAATTTCTGTGCAGTTCTGAACATTTGTTTTCATTTGAGTACCTGGTCACTCGGTCTACCTTTTCTACTATAAATGCTTTAGGAGGCAGAAATTTAACGAACCCATTCAGAAACGATAGAAAAACTGCTAATGAAACATGAATGGAGAGATCAAGTGGACAACCAGGCCGAAGTATCTCTGATAAGGAAGACACTTAAAAAAAAGAACTGTGAGAAAGGACAGAGAGAACCATGCTGGGACCAATCAAAAGGAAGGAGTCTCGGCAAGTAATGAATAAGCTGTAATTCACAGGGAATAGCAAGACTTCAGAAACGAGTCTTGAAACCTGGAGAGCTGAGATGAACTTAATATTGTTTTCGTGTCACTGGCTACAAAGAGGCTCCTCCTATTCAAAAGCAGTTTCTTCTATAAACCACAGGGTCGGTCGGATTTTCAACAGAATCCGCTTTATTTTCTGAATCTTGTATCAAACCTGTACCTAGTCGTGAATGCGTTCCCTCAAGATTCTGTCCCTGCACCCATTACGTAATGTACCTGAGGATAAGAACGTGAACTTGTTTACCTTGTCATGTATAAATAAATCAAGATGTGGCACTCATACTTCCTAAGGCCTGCTAGAATAAGTACAACCGGCTGTATTCAAATTATCTGCTTGTAGGTCTCTCTCCCCACTCAAATTCCTAGGAATCTGTTATCTTTTTCACCCCAGCATTTGACAGGTTCTCAGCAGACAGGTGTTGAACCGAAACTGGGGATTAAAAAACGAAATTGACAACTGGCAATTAAATGACCAAATAACACATATAGAAAACTCATCAAGAAATACAAATATGGGACACATTCATTTCAACCTTAGCAGAAAAAATTAAAATAGGTAGATTTTTTACAAGACAGCATCTAATGTTACCAGCCTAACGGTGAAACACGACATTCATCATATCACGCACGGTGACATACGATCCAGTGTAAATTATTTGCCACACCGTAACTCAATGATAGCACTATCGTTTCAAAGACAATTTAGCAATACTAGGATGACATAAAATGTCCTACGAACGTCATGATCTCATCAGAAGAAAATAATTTAGAGAGGAATAGCTGTGACCATTAAAATCTGGATTGGCCATGTCAGACCAAAGTGGAGGCCCAGATGTCCTACGTATGGATAAAATCCAGCTCAAGCTAGCTAAGCCGGTTGGAAGACAATTGTGAGTCCAGGTTAAAAAAAAAAAACAAAAAACAGTTCAAACCTTAAGAGACTCTTAAATACGGAGAACAAACTGAGAGTTGATGGAGGGTGCGGGGGGGAGAGGAAAGCGGGTGATGGGCCTTGAGGAGGGCACCTGTTGGGATGAACACTGGGTGTTGTATGGAAACCAATTTGACAGTACATTTCATTAAAAAAAAAAAGAAGAAAGAAAGAAAAAACCCCGCAAGCTTGAACTAACTAAGGCCACCGAGAGGCAGAGACCAAGTCAGAGATGGTCCAGAGGCAGAGCTGCCAGATGGCAGGGAGAGCCTGGATATGAAGAAGATGGAGGAGAAAGAGGGGAATCGCAGGTGACAGAGGAGATGCGGTTTCCGGCATTCAGTGCGCCAGGGCGGGTGTCCACAAACTCTTCCTGCAAAGGGCCAGGCGGTAAATAGCATGGGCTCCGTGGGCCATATGGTCACCGTGAGATCTGCTTGACTGTGCTGCTGCAGTGCGTGGCTGTGATCCAATAAACCTTTTTCACAAAACAGGCAGTGGGCAGGATTTGGCCTACAGGCCAGAGGTTGCTGACCCACGGCTTAAGGAATACAGGGAAAGAAGGCCAATTTGAGGATGCAGTTCATGAGCTGAATTTCAGCAGGACATTTAAATAGAGAAGTTCAAGACAAAGATCAATCTGGAGATGAAGAGATGCCAGGACTAGAGACATAAAATTAAGGAGCACCCAGAGGGGGGTCAGTCTTGATCAAGCATCTTGATCTTAAGCCGAGACTCTTGATCTCGGCTCAGGTCACGATCTCCTGGTTCGTGAGTTTGAGCCTCGCGTCAGGCTCTGCCCTCACAGCATGGAGCCTGCTTGGGATTCTCTTTTCCTCTCTCTCTGCCCTTTCCCTGCTTGTGTGCGCTCCCTCTCTCTCTCGCTCTCTCTCTCTCTCCCAAAATAAATAAATAAACTTAAAAAAAAAAAAAGACATCAAGTTGAAAGTCATCAGCCGTGGGGCGGTAGGTATGGGGATAGGACCAGGGATACGGTCTGAGAGGACAGAAGATGAGGCACACCTCCCAGTCCAAATACAGGGGCGGACATGCAATGGCACTTCAGATCACTGTGGCCCTGGAAAGGCAGGGACATTATAATCTAACCCCCCTTAACTCAAACTTTTTAAAAAAGAGGGCCCTAT
>NW_026059084.1:8250-11996 GCF_023721935.1 Panthera uncia | reverse complement strand
AATGCAGGATCACTTGGCATACAACATGCAACCTCACCATGTCGTTTCCCAGACCCGGGTACAGACGCCCAAGAGGATTCCTGAGGCTACCTGACCAGTGGCCCATTGAATTGTGTGCCCTTGGAAGCCAAAGACTAATCCTGGCCAGCACCCTCCCTTATGCCCTCAACACAGTCCTTTGGGGAGACCACTGCACTGCTGTGGGTTGAGCGCCTGGAGCCTCCTTGGACCTAACCCTAACCCTAACCCTACCCCTAACTAGAACCCTCAACCGAAACCTAACCCTATCTCGAACCCTAACCCTACACTTGACCCGCACCGTCGCATGGGCCCTCACTTCAGCCCTAGAGGGAGATCACGAGACTGGAGTCACTTTGGCCCTAGTGACGTCCCTGGACCGAACCCTAACCCTAGCTAAGGCTCTCTCCCCACAGAGACCCAATACCAAGTCTGATAACACCACGTGCCTGAGGTCCAGAAGCGGTGCAGATCACTCAACATAGAACGTGGAACATCACCATAATATTTCGAAGTCCAGGATGTAGCTGCAGGAGAGCTTTCCTGAGGCCCACCCGAAGAGTGGCCCATAGAGTTGTCTCACCTTAGACCCCAAACACTAAGCCTGACCAGCACCCTCCCTAGTGAACTCCAATCAGCCCTCTGGGGAGACAACTGCATTGCTGTGGGTTCAGCGCCTGGAGCCTCCCAGGACCTAACCCTAACCATAACCATAACTCTAAAGATAACCCTCAAGTGAAACCTAATCCTATCTCTAACCCTAACCCTCCACTGGACCCACACCCTCACATGGGACCTCACTTCAGCCCTCGAGGGATATCACAAGACTGTCGTTGCTTCAGCCTTGGCGACGTCCCTGGACCAAACCCTAACATTAGATAAGGCTCTCTCCCCATGGGGCCCCATTCCAAAGTCTGACAACACGACGCGCCTGGGGTCCAGAAGCAGTGCAGGATCACTCAACATAGAATGTGGAACATCACCATGTCATTTCCAAGGCCTGGTTACAGTTGCAAGAGAGGATTCCGGAAGCCACCCAAAGAGTGGCCCATACACATCTTTGACATTGAAATTCAAAGACTAATCCTGACCAGCACCCTTCCTTGTGGACTCCACTAAGCCCTTCAGGGAGACAACTTCACTGCTGTGTATTCAGTGCCTGCAGCTTCCTGGGGCCTAACCATAACCCTAAACATAACCATCAACCAAAACCTAATCGTATCTCTAACCCTAACCCTACACTTAACCTGTGCCCTCGCATGAGCCCTCACTTCTTCCCTCGAGGAAGATCAGGAGACTGGAGACGCTTCGGCCCTGGCAATGTCCCTGGTCCAAAACCCTAACCCTAGCTAAGGCTCTATCCCCTTGGGGACCCAATTCCAAAGTCTGAAAATAGCACGTCGAAAGCACCACAACAGCTGCCTGATAGGATTCCTGAGGCCTACCTGAAGGGGGGCCCATACATTTGTCAGACCTTGGAACCCAAAGACTAATCCTGACCGGCACCCTCCCTTGTGCACTCCACTCAGCCCTTCGGGAGACAACTACTCTGCTGTGGGGTCAGTGCCTGACGCCTCCTGGGACCTAACCCTAACCCTAATCATAACCCTAATCATAACCTTGACCCTACACCTAACACTAACTATCACACTAACTCTACACCCAACCCACACCCAAGCATGGGCCCTCACTTCAGGCATTGAGGGAGATCACGAGACTGGAGTCGCTTCAGCCCTGGCGACTTCCCTGATCCGAACCCTAACCCGAGCTAAGTCTCTCTCCCCTTGGGGACCCAATTCCAAAGTCTGACAACACCACGCATGGGGTCAGAAGCAGTGCAGGAACTTCATCATGGAATGTGGATAATACCATGTCATTTCCAAAGCGCGGCAGCAGCTGCACCAGAGAATTCCTGAGGCCTACCGGCAGGGTGGCCCATGCCTTTGTTTGCCTTGGAACCCAAAGACTAATCCTGATCAACACCCTCCCTTGTGTACTCCACTCAGCCCTTCAGGGAGACAACTGCTCTGCTGTGGGCCAGTGCCTGGAGATTCCTGGGACCTAACCCTAACTCTAACCCTAACCGTAAACCTAACCATAACCCTCAAACTAAAACTAACCCTATCTCTAACCCTAACCCTATCTTGACCTGCACCCTCCCATGGTCCCTAAATTCAGTCCTCAAGGGAGATCAGGAGAGTGGATTGCGTCGGCCCTGGCGATGTCCCTGGACAACCCTACCCCTAGCTAAGGCTCTCTCCCCATGGGGACACAATTCCAAAGACTGACAACAGCACGCACACGGGTTTGAGAATTGGTGCAGAAATACTCTGCATGGAACATGGAACATCACCATGTCATTTCCAAATCGCGACTGTAGCTACAAAGGAGGATTTCTGAGGCCTACCCGAAGAGCATCCATACAATTGTCTGGCCTTGGAACCCAAAGACTAATCCTGATTGGCACACTCCCTTGTGCACTCCACTCAGCTTTTCGGGGAGACAACTGCAGTATTGTGGATTCAGTCCCTGGAGCCTACTGGGACCTGATGCTAACCCTAAACGAAACCCTGACCATAACCCTCAACCGAACCGTAACTCTATCTCTAACCCTAACTCTAACTTGACCCACACCGTCATATGGGCCCTCACTTCAGCCTTCGAGGAAGATCAAGACAGGAGTCGCGTCGGGCCTGGCTACGTCCCTGGACTGAATCCTAACCCTAGCTAAGGCTCTCTCCCCATTGGGACCCAATACCAAAGTCTGACAACACCACATGCCTGGGGTCCAGAAGCAGTGCAGGATCACTCCGCATAGAATTTGGAACATCACATCAATTCCTAAGCCTGGCTGCAGTTGCAAGAGAGGTTCCTAAGGCCTACCCGAAAAGTGGCACATACAACTGTCTGGCCTTAGAACCCACACACTTATCTTGACCAGTACCCTGCCTTGTGCACCCACTAAGCCCTTTGAGGAGACAACTTCACTGCTGTGGGTCCACCCCCTGGGGTCTGCTGGGTCTTAACCCTAACCCTAACCCTGATCCTGACCCTGACCCTGACGCTGACCCTAACCCTAAGCCTACGCTAACCCCAAACCCTAAACCTGACACTAACCCTAACACTAACCCTAACCCTGACACTGACCCTAACCCCTAACCCCTGACACTAACCCTAACTCCTAACCCTAGCCCCTAACTCTAACACTAACCCACACCGTGAATCCGAACCCGAAGCCTAACTTGAGCCCTTATTCCTAACCCAAACACTAAACCCTCACCCTCACCATAAACCCTCACCCTCACCCTAAACCCTCACCCTAAGCCCAGTCCAGGTACTGGTCCCCAATGCCCCTCTCCAGACCCTGACCTGCCAAGTGCCACTCTTGGTCTCCACATACTGCTTCCAGTCCCTTCAGCCCCTTTCTCGGTCGCCCTGCAGCCCACTCCCAGCCCCCTCCAGGACCCCCGCCTTGAGAAAGGTGCAGAGATCTCCCATACACCCCCTACCTCACTCATGCACAGCCTCCCCTGTTATCAACCAGATGGTACATCTGTTGGGTCCATGAACAGTGACACATCATTATCACCCACAGTTCACGGTTTACAGTAGAATTCACTCTTGGCATTGTATACTGTATGAGTTTTGACAAATTTAGACTGACATGTACAGAGTAGACATTTTTTATTTTATTAAAATCCGTGTAATCAATTTTTTTCTTACATGGC
>NW_026059084.1:0-5250 GCF_023721935.1 Panthera uncia | reverse complement strand
AAAAGTGTCTACTCTGTACATGTCAGTCTAAATTTGTCAAAACTCATACAGTATACAATGCCAAGAGTGAATTCTACTGTAAACCGTGAACTGTGGGTGATAATGATGTGTCACTGTTCATGGACCCAACAGATGTACCATCTGGTTGATAACAGGGGAGGCTGTGCATGAGTGAGGCAGGGGGTGTATGGGAAATCTCTGCACCTTTCTCAAGGCGGGGGTCCTGGAGGGGGCTGGGAGTGGGCTGCAGGGAGACCGAGAAAGGGGCTGAAGGGACTGGAAGCAGTATGTGGAGACCAAGAGTGGCACATGGCGGGTCAAGGTCTGGAGAGGGGCACTGGGGACCAGTTCGTGGAGTGGGCATGAAATAAAAGATGGATTGTGTTCGTGAAAATATCACCTAGAGGGGCGCCTGGTGGTTCAGTCAGTTAAGCCTCCATTAGGCTCAGGTCATGATCTCACAACCGTGAGATGGAGTCTCACATGGGGCTCCACTGGGCGTGACTGTTGCTTGGGATCCTCTCTCTACCTCCCTGTCTGCCCCTCCCCCCATTTGTGTTCTCTCTCTGTGTCTCAAAAATAAAGAAACATTAAAGAAGAAAATAAAATAAAATATCACTTAGATCCATTACCAGACAAGAAGACCCAGGCACCAAGAAGTGTGCGTTGTATGAGCTAATATGGTCAGTGACCACATGGCATCTGCCACAGAGCAAACACCAGGCTGACAAGTGGATATCCTCACAAGTCTTGTTGTTTACAACCTTGGACAGAGTTTGCTGTAAAAAGCCATCTTAAGCATCTTCCCGAAAAAAAAAAAATGCACTTAATGCATTCTAAAAACCTAATGCAGTAAAATCAGGTTATACAAAAGGCAAGAGACAGCTCTGTTTTTCACACATAGTTACTTGAAAATAATTAAGCACTTTAGGAACTTTGAGGAACTCTTGAGTCTTTCTGGGTAACTTACCCCTCACAGTAGTGACTGGAGCTCTCGACATGCAATCCTACATGTTTTCACACACACACACACACACACACACACACACTAGCTGTGCCCCGAGACTTGCATAAGTGAATGAAACTCTTGGCTTCACATTTCATCTTCAACTATCATCCCGTAACATATGTAGTGGCTGCCCTCTGGACCAATGCCAATACAATGGAAAAGTTAATTTTAAAATGTTAGGGTGCTGCTATTTATTGAATTTTCTATATATTGCATTTGTTGCAAAGGCACTTTGACACAGTTAATTATGATTTACATGCGGGATTTCCAAGGCTGCCTCCTCAGAACTCCGAAACTGCGCACAGGATCCCCAACTTCACGAGAGGTCACCGTGCTTGCCAGTGTTCCCGGCACACCTCGCCAAGTGGCCGAGTGTTCAGGCTGTGGAGACTCGGCCCTGTACCCTCTCCAGACTGCCAGGCAGGCGATGGCTCAGTGACATGGAGCCGACACAGGGGTTTTGGGGAACAAACACTCAGAACCCCCAGTTCTGAAGCTGCCTCCCCTCAGCACGCCTACTGGGTCATTGGGTCACCTGTGCCAGCTGGTGTCTCCGTGTCCCTTCCCAGTTCGTGCCGTGAAGCATCTGTATGGAGGGAGCAGAGAGACTGTTGTGTGTGTTCAAACAATACCCAGCAAACAGACGGTCCTTGGAGGGAAAAGATTTGTGTCTGTTCAGTTCCTGAGGCCTGGCTGGGTGTGGCGCAGACGACCAGCAGTAGGGACAGCCAGAGCCATCCCCGTCCACTGTCACCCTCCTGCCCAAGCCTGGCCTCCTCTTCCCTTGACCACCGACCTCCACCCCCAGCCGCAACTCCCAGGAGCTCCTCCTGCTCTTCCTCCCCTTCTGGGACCTTCTCTCAGACAAAGCGCGGGTTTCTAAGCTGCTGTGTCCACCTTTGACTTTACCTGTGACTCCTTTGTCCTGTGTCCTTCCTCCTCGTCCACAAGGCTGGATGCGGGCCTGGCTGCAGTCCGGCCCCAGGTGCTCCCTGCCCACCCCTGAGGCACTGCATGCGGCTGGACACCGGCCACCTGCTCCAGAGGCTGTTGGTGGGGGACCTTTGGCATTCTGCTGGCCGTTGCTGTCCCTGAGGCTCTGGGCAGCACCGCCTGCTCTCCCCGGATTCCCAGAATGCCCTCTTAACCACTTGGTGACCTCACCCTCCATCCTCTGGCATGCAGATCCAGCACTGACATGGTTGTCCCTGACAAGCTGGGTCCCACTATGTCTCCCTTTTACCCAAATCCCTGGTGGCTTCAGCGTTGGAGTTAAAGCCACAGTCTCCAGGGCACCAAACCGGCCCTCCAGAATGTGCACCCCTACAGCCTCTGTGATCCAACCTGTGGCTGTCCTCTCACCGTGCCATTCTTCAAACACAGAGAATGCACTTGGGACGCCTCCCCATGCCTCCCCTCTGCCTGGAGAACTCTCCCCCGAGAGACGCACCAAGGGTCTCCAGGTGTGCGGACCACCAAGGAGCCACCACAGCATCTCCAACCCAGGACATCTCTTCTCTGCTTTCTTTGGCTCCTTAGCACTGACACACCGCACGCTTCCTTGTACACAGTCTGGCTCCTGACCTCAGCCTGTGCAGGGCTCTTCCTGGGCCAAAGCCGACTCTGAGAGAGACGAAGGCTTGCGTGAAGACCGTGTGAGATGTGACCCCGGGCCACATCCTGAGGGGTGGGGAGGAAGACAGGAGAGAAAACCAGCATGAGGGGAAGGACGGGGCTGGCTTCTGCTGGGGCTGGCTTCTGCTGTGACCGATGGTGCTCAGCCTCAGGGGGAGGGAAGGAGGGGCAGGTGCCGCTGGTTATTGGCCTGTGGTGTGGGAGGGACGTCACAGGGGGACGCTGGGCAGTGACACCTCCGGATGCTGGCTGGAGCCTGCCTGGCGTGGGTTACCACAGCAGTGCTCCGTTAGCCAGGCTTCTGCAGAGAACCATCTGGATATGTGGGAAGATTCATCACGAGGGACTGGCCCATGTGATTATGAAGGCTGAGAATCTGCTGACCGCGAGCTGGAGGCCCAGCAAAGCTGCTGGTGTTGTTCGGTCCAAGTCCAAAGGTCTGTGAGCTGGGGAGCAGATGTCTGAGGGGAGGTGATGCTGTCCCAGCTCACACAGTCACAGATTCACCCTTCCTCTGCCCTTTTATTCTATTCAGACCCTCCGTGGATTGGTTGATGGCAGATTCTATTTCAGTCACTGAAGCGCATTAACGCATTTAATCCCCACCTCAGCCCTGAGGCTGGTGTCCTCTTCCGTATCTACAGAAATGGACACAGACCTACTGAGAGACCAGCTCAAAATGATTTGGCTCATAAGCATTAGAAACAAAACCTGGACATTCCCTCTCCCAAACCTGTGCTTTTACCCCATGCCACAGACCGATGCCAGGAACACTGTTGGTGCCAAATAAACCTTAGTGTAATGAATGAGTCTCCCGGGGTTCTGGTCAAGCAGAGACATCCATGCCCTGCCCTGCCCTGGGCGACTGCAGGCCTTTGTTCTCACGGCATCAGACCATCCCACAAACACTGGTATGCAGCCCAGCCTTCCCAGGAGATTGAAGGAGCCATCGGGAACTTCCAACACCTGTCGAAATGCTGGACCCTTGTATGCACTCAGGATGCCGTTGAACTTGTGAGCTCATGGGCACATTTTATGATGGTTCTGCTGAAGGACAGGAAGGCTTGGTGGGTACTATTTGAAGAAGATCCATCCTCTGTGAGTTAGCCCCAGTTTACAATCCAAAGCACAGAATTTTAGAAGTGAGCTGTTTCATCTGTTGGGAGTTTGGTGCTTTTGCATTGATTTTTATATTTTGGTAATATATTCAGCATCAAGTTCTCTGGCATTTTTTGTTTTGTTTTTGTGGTTTTTTTATTAAAAATTTTTTTAATGTTTATTTCTATGAGAGAGAGAGAGAGCAAAAGAGAGAGAGAGAACGAGCAGGGGAGGGGCAGAGAGAGAGACACACACACAGAATCTGAAGCAGGCTCCATGCTCTGAGCCGTCAGCACAGAGCTCGATGTGGGGCTTGAATCCACCAACTGTGAGATCATGACCTGAGGTTGGACGCCCAACGGACTAAGCCCCCCAGGTGCCCCTTGTTTTTGTGTTTTAATGTGTCCTTGATCTCCCCCTACCTCTCGGGTTTGTTGAAATAATCTTGCATTTTTGTGTCAAATTATTATTCAAATTCTTTTAACATTATGAAATGTTTCTTTCAGAAGAATGTGTATTATTCACATTAAATTAGGTTTTATAATCGTATAGGAAACAACTATTTCCACATGAACTCTCAGTAGTGTGGGTTGTTCTGATCACCACTATTTCTTTATATTCTGTGTCCATCATCCTCAAATATTCCGTAGGCCCTGATCCTGCAGGAGTAAGGGCAGACCTCTCACGTGCTGGATCCTACAGCCTGGCTTGTCCTCACCATATTACTCAGAAATCTCTAAAATTTCCTGACAAGTCTATGATTCTCCTTTCTACTATCAAAAAAGATTTCCTCATTTTTGGTCATTCTCCTGTCATTGTGGGAAGGAGAGGAAGTTAAATATATTGCCTTATATGAGGATCTTGAATCTTGACAGCCTTCTAAATGGTATCACTTAAAAAATAAAGATGAGGGGTGCCTACATGGCTCAGTTGGTTAAGTGGCCAACTTCGGCTCAGGTCATGATCTCACAGCTCGAAGGCTTGTAAGTTCCAGCCCCGTGTCGGGCTCAGTGCTGACAGCTTGGAGCCTGGAGCCTGCTTCCGATTCTCCTGCTCGTGTTCCATCTCTCTCTCTCTCAAAAATAAATAAACATTAAAAAATTTTTTTTAAATAAAAAAATAAAGATGCTTGAGGGTCAAGAAATGCCTACTAAGCTGCCATGGAATTGGGGCTCTGGCATGAACAGTTCATTGTGCACCATTGTGTCCCCTGCCTGTGTGAGCAGCACACCTTCCGTGGAAACCACACCTCGAGAACAGGGACCAATGAGATGCTTCCTTGTGTCCGGGCTGCAGCACATGTTCTGACGCATTATAAAAAATGCTTTGTTTAACCAGTTGTGGATCTTCCCCCGCCCTTCCCTGAGAGAGAGCAGGGGAGGGGCAGAGAGCGAGGGAGAGAGAATCAGAAGCAGGCTCCCCTCTCTCTCTCTCTCTCTCCCTCTTCCATGTGTGTGTCTGTGTTTAACCCACTGGACCAATTTAGAAAGTATAATATATATATATAT
>NW_026059083.1:0-12002 GCF_023721935.1 Panthera uncia | reverse complement strand
AAGAAAGAAAGGAGGAAAGAAAGAAAGAAAGAAAGAAAAGAAAGAAAAGAAAGAAAGGAGGAAAGAAAGGAAGAAAGGAGGAAAGAAAGGAAGAAAGAAAGAAAGAAAGAAGGAAGGAAAGAAAGAAAGAAAAAAAGAAAGAAAAGAAAGAAAGGAAGTAAAGAAAGAAAGAAAGGAAGAAAGAAAATGAAAGAAATGAGAGGAAGGAAGGAAGGAAAGAAGGAAGGAAGGAGGGAGGGAGTTGTTGCAGAATGGAAATTTTTAGCTTATAAAACAGGCATGGATTTTAAAAAAAAAATCAATATGGCAACAATCTTGTGGAAAACGACTATATATATTTTTTTCCTATATGAATAACTGAGGCACAAATATGTTAAATAAATTTCCGGAAGCCAACCAAGCAATTAAGTGATGAAGCCATGATTCCAACCCAGGCTCCTGGCAACCAAGTTTGGTCCCTTAACTTCTGCACTGTTCATAAGATGCAATAAATTGTCTTGCCGCACTTGAAGTCATAAACCATGGCAAAAGAATTTTAAATCTGGTAACAGATTTACGAAGCACAGATACATCCATCAGTGAAAGTACAATATAAATATCAGATTTTAATATGTACCATGTATGAAAAGACAAGCTAGACCCTGAGGGCTTTTGAAGTTGGAAGCACCATCAGAGTGTGTAGCATAAAACGACACTAAATTCCATGGAAGAGAATTCCAGCCTTGTCATTTACTGCTGTGGTGGATTTTTTTTAACTGAATTTTAATTCTCTCATCTTTAAAAAATATGTTTTTAATGTGTATTTATTTTTGAGAGAGAGAGACAGAGTGTGAATGGGGAAGGGACAGAGAGAGGGAGACACAGAATCCGAAGCAGGATTCAGGCTCTGAGCTGTCAGCACGGAGCCCCATACGGTGCTCGAACCCACAAACGGTGAGATCATGACCTGAGCCGAAGTCGAAGTTGGACGCTTAACCGACTGAGCCACGCAGGCGTCCCTAATTCTCTCATCTTTAAGATGAGCAAAGTATTGGGACGCCTGGGTGGCTTAGTTAAGCATCTGACTTTGGCTCAGGACATGATTTCGCAGATCATGGGTTCAAGCCCCATGTCGGCCTCTGTGCTGACAGCTCAGAGCCTGGAGCCTGCAGCCTGCTTTGGATTCTGTGTCTCCCTCTCTCTCTGACCCTCCCCCGCTCACACTCTGTTTCTCTCTCTCTCAAAAATAAATAAACTTCAAAATATATTTTAAAATAAATCAAATGAGCAAAATGCTCTAACTCTCCCTGCAGAGTTGTTTTATGGACACAAATTATAATAAGAAAAATCTGTGATACTACAGATCCTCACTTATGTGTGGAATCTATGAAAGCCAACTCCAAGAAATGGAGTAGAATGATGGTTGCTAGGGGTGGGGGTAGTTGGGGAGACATTGATCAAAGGGTACAATCAGGTACCTTCCTGATATCAGGCGAATAAGTTCCAGGAATCTAATGCATATCTTGGGGGCTATAATTAACAGTATTGTATTACACACTTAAAAATTGTTAAGAAGGATCTCAAATGTTATCAACACACACACGCACGCACACACACACACACAAGCTAATTTGTAAGACGATGGATGTGTTCACTAACCTTATTTTGGTCATCGTTTTGCAATATATACACGTATAAAATTATCACATGGTACCCCTCAAACTTACATACGTTATGCATTAACATTTCAGTAAAACTAGGGGAAAAAAGGGAAAATTTTGTGACTACTTTGTAAATTGCCAAGCATAGAATTTTTGTATAATTCATACATTTTATATATTTATCAAAGGGAAGAACATCTTTAGAATAGAATCCAAAGCAGACGTTTAAAATCATCCTTACAAAGGCTAAAGAGAATTGTTTAAAAAATAAGGCTTACTTATAATCCTTATTATGTTAAGGAAAAAAAAAGATCTTGGACACCATGCTATTTTTTTTAATGCTCCAAAGGACATCAAGGTATAAGTCAAAGTTATAGTAACTTGTTGCAACACAGGAAAACACGCGCGAGGTACTCCTCAGTAAGAGGGTGTTGAAATGGGCTTGTATATAGGGTTTGGGCTCATTCTGGGTGGTCTCAGGGAAAGCTTAAGGAGGTAAGAAGTTGATTTTGGTCTTGGGTGCTCTCCTGAAATGGGGGCATTTGAAGGTTGAGTATATTGATACTTTTTTTTTAAAGTTTATTTATTTTGAGAGGAGGGTGAAGGGCAGAGAGAGAGAGAGAGAGAGAGAGATTCCTAAGCAGGCTCTGTGCTGACAGCTCAGACCCAGACACACAGGGCTCCGTGTCACCAAGCATGTGATCATGACCTGAGCTGAAATCAAGAGACAGATCTCAGCCGACTGAGCCACCCAGGTGCCCCAACTGATGGTTTCTATTGGAAGATTTGAAAGAAATGAAGCAGGGCAAAAGCTGCCATTGATGTCCTAGTTACTAACTTTAGCCAACAGAGGAAGATGTTTGGTTATTTTTAAATATTTTTTTTAGTGTTTATTTTTGAGATAGAGAGAGAACATGAGCAGGGGAGGGGCAGAGAGAGAAGAAGCAGTGGAGAATCCATAGCAGGCTCTGTACTGTCAGCACAAAGCCAGACACATGGGACTAGAGCCCAAGAACACACGGGACAAGATCATGACCTGTGCCTAAGTCGGACGCTCAACCGACTGAGCCACCCAGGCGCCCCTGGTTATTTTTGTGGCTGTGTGACGTCCTTGTCTTTCCCTTATATTCAGGCATGATTACTGAGTGGCCTTGCTTTTGTCAGATTTTATCACAGTCTCAGAGTGACCTCGTCTAATTATTATTTACTTTCCCTGGAATGTTTACCTTCAGCAGAACACTTTACAGCTTAGCTATTAGCTACTAGTTTCCAGGGTCATTTGGTTTGTATGTTTGTTTCTGAATATGTAGTGAAAAGATCAGGTGATTTACGAGTTTTCTTTATAGGTTTTATGGTTTTTCAAAACTTCTACTGTAACAGGTATTATTTTAAATATTTACATACACAATTTTATATGTTACATATACAATTATTTGACACATATTATGTAATTATATACCGTAATAGGTAATATAATAAATTTATAATGTTATATTATTATATATTATATATATTTATTTATATATCAATTATATTATATATAATATAATAAATGATATTAACTTATATATATACATTAATATTAAAGGAGAGAGAGGAATTTCTCTTCTATTACCCACTGGAATACATGAATCTCCCCAATGGCAGGAAAGTACTGAAATCTTACCGACCTTTCATGACTTTGATGTCTTTAAGACTAAGGTTTGGGGCACCTGGGTGGCTCAGTCGGTTAAGCATCCGAGTTCAGCTCAGGTCAGGATCTCATAGCTCATCTCATGGTCTCATGTTTCGTGAGTTTGAGCCCCGTATGAGACACTCTGCTGTCAGTGCAGAGCCTGCTTGGGATCCTCTGCTCCCCACCCCCCACACTCTCTGCCCCTCCCCTGCTTACATGCATTCTCTCTCTTTCTCTCTTTCTCAAAAAAATAAATAAACATTTTTTAAAAAAAGAAGTCTGTGGTTTTACTTACATTTTTTTTTCTAATTTTAACCATATTGCTATTTGCCTTGAGAAGGCAGTGAGGCATTTTCTAAGAAATAGCCGTACATCCCTTCTTATCTCGGATGACACGAAGTTTTTTTTTCCAAATTTTTCTAAACTTTTTAAATTCGGGTGATATGCTACTCATTGCTTTGGAACCAGAAAAATATCCGGCCTTAAGTGAGATTCCCCCCTAGAAACGAATTCTAAAATCCTGGAGGTCCGAGACATGTTTTACACATCATTATGCTTGGTCCAAATCACACATGCTCAATAAATAGCTACTGCTGAGTAAATCATACACGCGTGCATCCAGGTGCACACACACACACACACACACACACACACTGGCTTTTGGTTGGTCTTGACATTTTCATTTACACTGGTTTTCTTGACAACTTCTCAAAACTTTTCAACTTCCTGTACATGAAATAGTCACAATGAACTCAGCTTCAAGGATTACAAAAGAGGAGGGAAAAACAACAGCAACAACAACAAAAAAACTACTCTTTCTCCCCCACCCCTAGCTTCAAATACACATTCCATGAAATATGGAATGATTTGTATTAATAAAATGGTGAACGGGGCACCTGGGCGGCTCAGTCGGTGAAGCGTCTGACTCTTGGTTTCAGCTCAGGTCATGAGCTCACAGTTCGTGAGTGTGAGCCCCACATCGGGCTCTGTGCTGACGGTGTAGAGTCGGCTTGGGATTCTCTCTCTCCCTCTGTGTCTGCCCCTCCTCTGCTCTCTCTCTCTCTTTCTCTCTCAGAATAAATAAATAAACATTAAAAAAACAGATGATGAAGAAGGCATCCAGTGAAGTTTTCCATTTGGGTGTTAGAACAGTGCCCTCTGTGTGGCACAGCATTGGAAAGAGTCGCTGGAGGCCAGGGAGACTTGTGGCGTCAGAGGCACGGTATCCCACTGGTCCCTGGCACAGAGCTTTGCACCAGGTGAGAATCTGGGGAGGTGAGGAAGTAAAGTGCAGCGAGCGCCACGGTTGAAGGACCAGACATTTGTCAGTTACTAGGGGACTGACGAAGTTACGCAATTTCTGAAAAACAGAGAAGAGACGTAAGTACCGCTGTGTTTTTGAAGGAACAACTGAGAAACTAGGGTTCTCTGGAGAGTGACTGGCCATACAAAAGTCTTGTGCATTTAATGAAATATGAGAAGACTCAAACCACGGAAAGATGGTCCATTAGCCAGCTAATCGGCCCCGCAAGATGAAGTGAAGGCACCGAGCTCCTTATTTTGAAACCCGGAGAAAAGACGCAAGTTTAAATGATGGACTCAGAGGTGTCCTGAAGGGAGTGCCTGGCCCGTTTCTGTTGCAAATGTCAAAGTGTTTGTGAATGTTAATGCCCCTGAACTTACCCTGGGCCCAATTTCATAATTTTAATTGACTCTTGTGTATAAAGAATTCCCACCGCTGTCAATTTAAATTGCGCAGTTAGGACTCCAGGATTGGGTTCACTGTCTGCCAGGACTATGTTATTTTGACACATTAAAAAAAAAAAAAAAAAAAAAAAACTTTTATAAAACCATGTGGGTAACTCAAAGGGAGAATTTGGGTAGAGGCTGGGGAATCCAGCCTGGTCTCTTCAGGAAGCCATCCTCCGTATTTGGAAGTGACAGCCACTTTGAGTGTTGCTTCGTTCTCATGAAAAATAAGAGAAGGCTATCTGCATCCTAATGTACACATCAGTGGATGCAAGTTTGCAGAAGCGACGGGAACGCACTGAAACGAACATCTGCCGGGAAGGAGAAAGGAGACGGCTTAATCCCGATAGATGACTGCATCGTTGGCTGTGATCAAAACAAGAACAGATAAGTAAATTGAACTAGAAAAGGAAATGTAAGCCTCAAAACCTAGGAAGCAAGTGATTCAAATCTGAGACGGTTTTCTAGCTCAGCTCCCTCCCAGGTTCCAATGAAGACAGTCTCCCGTTCTAGAAAGACTGACAACCATTTGTTGATATCACAGTGCTGGCGAGTGCGGTCGTGACAGCCACGTCACACTCCCTTACCCAGGGATTTTCCTTTCAGCGCCGAGTCCTGAAAGAATTGGACATACTGATTCCAGTAATTTGTTGGAAGGTAGCGATTCCTTTTTCCTCTCCCGTTAAAGGTGCTAATTATTGCATTTCAGAAAGCATAAAATATAGCAGCCGTGCTTACTGTCAGGTCGGCATGAGCTGTCGAGGTGTCTAAGTGTGCATATGTGGGAACATCTGACAGTGGGTGGTTTCGGTGTTTGCTTTATAAATACATCTGAATAAATGGCTTTTGAGTTAAAGTGGTTGGAAGTTAAGAGTTTAACTGAATTGACACATGAATTCATAGGAAGCGACTGGTTCTTGGAAAGCCAGTTGGGTTTGGCTTGGGCTTTGTCGGAAGCGTTTACCACAAGTCAGGGTATCTGGTGAGGCTGGGAAGGAGGAGAGGTGTAGGGCAGAAAGAGAAGAGAAAACAGGAGAGAGAAAGAAGTGGAAACAATGAATATTTATTCCAACTCAACCTTGACATATTCAGGGGCCTACATAATATTTAAATACTCAACCAGGGAAATAGCTTTCTCTTTCTTTCTTTCTTTCTTCTACCAATCTACCTACCTATCTAGATATAGGAATATAGAGAAATTTTTAATTGCAAGCAAAGAGGTTTCTTTTCTTTTCTTTTCTTTCTTTCTTTCTTTCTTTCTTTCTTTCTTTCTTTCTGCTCTGAAGAAATACTAAATTCATTTACCTGTCACGTTTGAGTTAGCCCCAAATGGTTTTGGATAGAGACCAGGGTAGAGGGCTACAATCCTATTTGCTTTTAATCAGCATAAAGTTATAAGACATAGATGCCTTCTTACTGACCCAGGGACAGTATAACCTCAGGGGGAAAAGTCACCCCAAAAAGGTCTGTCCCTTGCTTTACAGCTGGGTCAGCTCCTTAATCAGTCGCAGGGTGTTTTCTCTTGAAATGGCCATGAAAGCCTTTTTTCCGGGAATAGTTCACTGTTCTAGGGTTATGGTGAAGCAACATATGTAAAGTTTGATGCTCCTTGAGTTCAGGAGCGAGTCTTTTAACTTCCCCTTGTTAAGTTGGAAAGATGTGGTGGTGAATAGAAACATTCTTTTCAATTCAAAAGTTCTTCGCGAAAGGCGGTCTCTTTGCGGGGCTGGTTCTACACACGGAGGCTCCAGGCGACCTTTCCTAGGCTCCCAGGGTGGCTTTGTCTTGATCAAAATGGTTCTATTCACAGGAGGGAAGGTCTGTGACATCATCCTGCAGAAGAAAAATCCTCTAAAGAACAAGGTGGAAACAAAGATACCATTCTCTTTGGGGAAGGTGGGAGAAGAGGAAGAGAAAGAAGAGGGGCAAAGAAGGGAGGTGCCAGGGAGAAAGATGGACGAAGAGGAAGAAATAAGAGGCAAGAGTTAGAGGCCGGACAGAGCAGGGAAAGGACTCTGCCATCCTCGATTTCTTTCCGAAGCACGGCCAGCAGGGGGCGCTGTCAATCCCATCTTGCAGATGAGGATGCTGAGCGGCAGGGGGAGCTCTCCCGCCCGCGCTCACACAAGATTTAGTCTGAGGTTGCCCTCCTCTCCCCGAGAGAAGGAAAAACCTGTGTTTCATTTTGATTAATCCTCAACAATACCCTTTAAAGCCAATAGTTAAGGTGCCCTCCTCCTTGACCCAAAAGAGAAGCTAGGCTGTATTCTGGAGCCCTTGGATCTTCCAAAGAAACAGTACAAGCATTAGATCTCTGCTGACCGAACCCGTTCCTCTGGTTTCCCAATAACATCAAGGTTCTTTTCACTTCGAGGGAGCAGGGAAAGGCAAGAGAGAATGATGGTGGAAATAAAACTCATGTAATTCAATGCTGCCTCTGGGATTTATTTATTGTTGATCGTGGCTGGGGAACTCTTTGTAGAGTACATATGTGCGGGGGTCGTGAAGGTCAGAGTGCATATGCCCAAAGAGAGGTAAGACGGAGGGAAGCCTGATGAATAAGGAAAAGAATTGCAGGGAACAGAATCGATGGGGTGGAGACGGGATGGAGCATCATCAAACAAAGAAATTGAAAGCTCTCTGGGAGATTTATAGTTATATGATCTGCACCCAAGGGGGAAGTCTATAGAAGGCCACTCCTTGCCCATAAAAATGTATTAGGTGGTAATGGTCCCTGATGGTGCTGTGTTCCCTGACCAAGCATGACCCATCATATTTTGAGGGAAGCAGGAGAGACAAGGGGAGGGGTGTGTTCTCCACAGCCAGTGCTCCTGTCCTGTGGTGCAGGGAGTTCACTGCATTAGGACACCCTTGGCAGGTGGGGGCTGGGATCCCACCTGAGTTCTGCTCACCAAGCTGTCCACCCTGAAGAGGGCTGAGCTTTCCCGGAAGAAGGAATTCCTTAGCTATGAGCTTGTTTTCTGCCCAGCAGGATGCGTCTTCCTTTTCTAATTGGCATTAAAGCATTGTGCGCACTAGGGTCTGCCCTGTGTGAAGCCAAGGAACCCTGAAGTGTTAGGGAATGCCAAGTCTGAAGATACCGTTTCTCTTCTCTGTGATCTCTCACTGTGTTAGACCATTCTTCCACTTATTTTGGCTCCCAGAAAGTCACCAAGGGTCAGACTCTGACCCTTGTAAGACTTTGGAGGTACTAACGTTCTTTAAAATGTGTGTCATAAAAGAAAAAAAAAAAAAATGTTCCTTAATAGTGGCTCAAGCAGGATGTTTGTGTGTGCTTGGCTATATATAGCTTAATCACATAGATTACATTGTTTTATAGAGACCAGTCCGTTTGTAAAATTAGCGCTGGTCATTGCCACTGATCCGTTTTTAAGATCTGTTCGTAAGACCTTTCTGCTTCAGAAGCTCTCACGTGCAATGACCGACTAGATATGGACACTGGGGCGAATTATATTTTTTGACATAATCTCAATCCCTTTGCAATGTCAGCTTCTTTCTATGACTTCCTTATTCCCAAACAGTTCTAGGGTATTTTGACCAAAGTGCACAGATGAATGTCTGCTACAGAAGGCAGGAGGTGAGGGGCGCCTGGGTGGCTCCGTGGGTTAAGCGTCTGACTTTTGATTTCAGCTCAGGTCATGATCTTGTGGTCTCGTGAGTTCCAGCCCCGAATCTGCTTGGGATTCTCCCTCTCTCCCTCTCTCTCTGCCCCTCCCCCACTCACGCACTCTCTCCCTCAAAACAAATAAATAAATTAACTTAAAAGAAACTTAAACTTAAAAGAAAAAGATGGAACAATTGAACATTGGCTACTTCCAGAATCAACTGAAATTCGTAATCTCTGGCTGATGGCTTTCAGAATCTCTTTTCCTGACAGATGGAGAGATTCGAAAATAATCTAAAACACATAAGCTTACTTACCACAATCAATCTGAACATATTTATTGGTTTGTTTTAGCTTAAAGAAAAAAGAAGTCAAACCTAAAGACTTTTTACACGAGTCAATTACTATAACATTTCCATTGTAAGCTTCAGGCTGAGGATGAAAACTTGTTTCAGAGCTAAGGGGACACAGAACTTGAACCTGAACAGAGAAAAGTTTTATACGTATATCATTTAGAGAGCATGGTTTTTTTTGGTTTTTTTTTTTGCTGCAGCTGGGGCAAGAAGATACTTTTCTTCCAACAGGAACAAGAGACATCTGAGAAGTGAATGAAATGTTTTAGTGTGTTTTACACATAGTCTGCCCCCTTAAAAAAAAAAAAAGACTCCCTCACTACCCGTTAGACATGCCAAGGGCGTCTCGTTAGAAGTCCTGACTTTAGAAACAGATTTGCAAGCCAGAATGTTCCAGCCCTGCAGTTGGATTGTGGGTTTTTAACCTTCACAAGTTTGGCCTTTGAGCAGAACTTGAGAAAGGAAGAAAGAAAAGAGGTAAAGAATGAAGAAGAAAAGCAAAATAAATCAAAAGCAGCTTTCTTGGTAACACCGACATCTCCAAGACCACGTGCGAAAGGACCGGGGCTCTAATGATATCAATTAGGCCCGACCCACTGGGACACTGGAAATCTATCGTACCCACGGAGTCTGCTCAAGTCCAGATGGAAAAGGTCATTAGCTGGGTACAGAATATTGCAAATTACCGGCCGAGGGTGATTCCCTGCCCCCAATACCTTCCACGTCCTGAAATAAATTATAACCAGTAATGCTTTCACATTGACAAGCTAATTCCACTTAGATTTTCCTTCCTAAATCAAGGAAACTGCTATTTTTTTAAATATCATGGTGTGTTAGATGTTGATTTCTCCCTTCCTCCCTCTCTCCCTCCCTCTCTCTCTCTCTCTCTCTCATGTACACACCTACTGCCTGTTTTTTTCCAGCTTGGCTTCCCAGTTGGGATAGTGGTAGCAACCTAGGTGACTTCTCCACTGGAATGAGGATTCCCCAAAACATTTTCTCTGCAACTCTTTTAAGACATGGTGGGGATCTTCGCAGCAGTGGGTTGCGTTTGCTAAAACAGAAGCTGTAAACTGCTTAAGAAAGGCTCCAGCTTCCATATTTGTGTGGGAATATTTTGGCAGCCCTCCCAGGAGACGTCAGCTCTCCCAGGGCTGTGTTTGGGACGCGGTGTCCACCCGAAGGCATGCTCACAGGCTGCCAACCAGCGGCCCCCCGGCTCCCTATCCTCCCTCTGACAGCAGGCCTCCTGCCGAAACTGCAGAGATTCCCGGGTCCTCGCACAGGAGCTTTGCCAACTCATGCAAGCAAAACAGAATCCTGTTGCGCGAAGCGACTTGAGTCGTGGCCCCACTGAGTCTTTGGTGTTCGGCAAAATGCTGAATTATCCAAGAAGACTTCCTAGGATAAGGTCGCATCTCACTACTGCAACTCAGGAAACTGGACTCAGAAGGCTGGTGTGGTCCTCCTTCCTGGGACTTGGTTTGTGGGCTAGTAAAAGAAGCCTTCTCAGCATTTTTAGGTGACGCCTTGAGTTGGCTCTTGGTTCTTGTCGTTGTGGTTCAGAATACACTCTGGGATAATAAAACTTTGGCCAGTGCGTCTGCAGGGATTAATGAAAACGTGTGTATTGACCATCATCAGAAAAACAAGAGATGACAAGTGTTGGCGAGGATGTGGAAAAAAGGGAGCCCTTACGCACTGCCTGGTGCAGCCCCTATGGGAAGCAGTATGGAAGATCCTCAAAAAATTAAAAAAATAGAGGGGCGCCTGGATGGCTCAGCCGGTTAAGTGTCCGACTTTGGCTCAGGTCATGAGCTCGCAGTTCGTGAGTTCGAGCCCCGTGTCGGGCTCTGTGCTGTTGGCTCATAGCCTGGAGCCTGTTTCAGATTCTGTGTCTCCCTCGCTCTCTGCCTCTCCCCCTGCTCACACTGTCTCTCTCTCAAAAATAAACGTTTAAAAATTAAAAAAAAAATTAGAAGCAGAAGAAGCATGTGATTCAGCAATTCTACCTCCGGGCCTATATCTGAAGGAAGTAACATCATTATATGGAATCCCATGGAATCCCATTATGGTGAATCCCATGTTCACTGCAGCAATAGCTACAATAGTCAAGGGATGAGAACAACTTGAGTCCATCAATGCACGAACAGGTAAAGAAACTATGATATATGTAGACACATAAAATGTACCTAGATATGAATGCTCTTCAACCATAAAAGAAGGAAATGGTGCCATTTGTGACAACATAGATGGGCCTCTTAAAGGTATGATGCTAAGTGAAATAACTCAGAGAATGACAATGGCCATATATGATCTCACTTACATGTGGGATCTTTAAAAAAAAACAAGAACACCAAGCTTCTAGAAATAGAGATCCGAGTTGTGGTTATCAGAGATGGGGGGAGGGGTGGAATTGGATGGAGGTGACCAAAAGGTACAAATTTCTAGTTGTAAGATAAAGAAGTTCCGGAGAGGCAATATACAGCATGGTGAGCACAGTTCACACTACGGTATGGTGTATTTTAAAGCTGTTACGAGAGATCTTACAAGTTCTCATCACAGGGAAAGACACCTGTAACTAGGCGAGGTGATGGCTATTAACTAACCTCATTGTGGGATTCATTTTACAATATATACATATGTCAAATCGCTATGCTGTATACCTGAAATTTACACCATGTTATATATCAATTTTATCTCAATAAAACTGGGAAAAAATGTGTGTTTAAAAAATGAGCTTTCTGCAAATGGATACATAAGAGGGAGGTAAACTTGATCATGCCATTTATTCACCTTTCTAAGGAACTATTCAGACCTTTCAGTCGCTGTTTGACTGCAGAATATTCTCTCTCCAGATATGTCTTTCCGCATTCACGAGGCAAGCACTTTCATCTGTCGGCCCTTGCCTTACTCTCTCTCTCTCTCTCTCTCTCTCTCTCTCTCTCTCATATTAGTCT
>NW_026059082.1:0-12005 GCF_023721935.1 Panthera uncia | reverse complement strand
TTCATCCAGGCCTTGAAGCAAGCAGAAATAGAGGTAACCCCACCCCCACTGCTGGTTCCGTGGAAAATAGAATTTCCTCCTCACCAGAGATCCCTGCATTGTTCCGCAGATGAGAGAACGCGATTGGGTTTGGTAGGTGATCGTCCAGGCTGGCACACAGGCCAGCGTGAGAGTGAGGACAAGGCCTTTGTGCTAGACTCTGACCATGAGGGAACCAGAACCACTTTCAGAGTCCCACGACATTCAGCAGAGAGAGCCGGGCGACAGGCAATTATTTATTAAGATAAAAATCACCCTAGTTCTGTCCAGCCCTGATGAATTAACTGGTACTGTGCCAGCCCTCCTGCCGTGAACAACTACGCAGTCGGGCAAAAGTTGTGTGTTAACATTTTGCAGGCATTTTCAAACAATGCGTGGTACAGCAACCAAGAGAAGACAGAAGCAAAAGTGATGCAATCATTTGCAAGATTAGGTCGAAGAAAGACTTTGGCTGCCGTCCTGCCTACCCTCTCTCTCTTGCTCCCTCTGGTGGAGCCGACTTCTGTTCTGTGAGCCGCCCTACAGAGAGGCCCCTACGGGAAGGAGCAGAGGGAGACCTCCAGATGACAGCCAACCCAGAATGGAATTCTCCAGTCCAACAGCTCAGGACAAATTTGGTCCTGCATTTGGTCCTGCCAACAAAGTCCTAAGTAAGCTGGACGCCAACTCCCCCACGGCTGAGCCTTCAGATGAGACCACATCACAGCTTCCCCCGTGAGTATAGCCTGTGAGGAGCCTATGGCTAGAGGCACCACTGTGCTGTGAGCAGATTTTATATCCACACAGATGCTGAGACAATAAATGTATACTGTTCTAAGCCACTAGGTCAGGATAATCTGTTATGCAGCAATATAAAGCTAATATAGAAAACAAATAATAAAGATATATATATTATATTATATTATATTATATTATATTATATTATATTATATTATATTTAGTATATAGATAATTATTAAAACCAAAGTTTGCTTCTTTGGCTGTATTAATAAAAATGATAACCCCTAGCAAGACTCATCAGGGAAAAAGAGAAAACATAAACTGAAAATATTATGAATGGCAAAAGAAATATCATCACCAATCACACAGGTATTAAAAGGATGGTAAAGGAATATCACAACCAACTTACTATCATAAGTTCCACAAGTTACATAAAATGATCAGGTAGCCTGAACCACACAGCTTCCAAAACTAAGAAGAAATGGAAAACCCAGATAGTACTATATCTATTAGAGACATTGAGTTCTTAATTTTAAAAACCTTCTCACAAAGACAACCTCGGGTCCAGATCATGTCCAGCAAACCTTTCAGAAAGAAATAACCACCACCCTATGCAAACTTTTTAAAAAATACAGGAAAAATGGAAACATTCCCCAACTTATTTTATGAAGCTAACATTACCATGAGAGCAAAATCTCACACGGCTGTCAAAGAAAATCACAGACTCCTATCCTTCATGAATGCAGGTGCAAACCTCCTCAACAATATCTTATATATAAAGTGTAGCAGGTGCATGATAAGGACAACCCATCAGGTGGGGTTTCTCCCAGCTACGCATTCAAAAATCAAACAATGTACTTCCCTACATTAAAAGAATAAAGGGGAAAATCATACGATCCTATCAAAGACTCCAAAAACATCAGCAAAGTTCAACACCCTTTCAGAAAGACACCCATGCTTATCCAGACACTGGATTCATGAGAAAGGTACCACAGAAGAGCAGGGGGAAAGGTGGTCTTCTTGTGAACAGGGCTGGTAGATTTGGAAGTTCCTACAGGGAAAAAAAAAACAAAAAACAAGATTTAATCTCTATTTCACACTTCATGGAAAAACTAATTCTTTTTTTAAATTTTTTAATGATATATCATATCATTTTTGAGACAGAGACAGAGATAGAGCATGAGTGTGGGAGGGGCAGAGAGAGGGAGACACAGAATCCGAAGCGGGCTCCAGGTTCCGGGCACAGATCCTGACACGGGGCTCAAACCCACGAACCGTGAGATCATGACCTGAGCTGCACTCGGACACTTAATCAACCGACTGAGCTACCCAGGCGCCCCAAAACACTAATTCTACATAAATTATAGATCTAAATGTGAAAAGTAAGACAGTACAGCTTCGGGAAGACAACGCAGAAACACAGAGGAATATTTCATCACCTTGAAGTAGGCAAAAACAAGTTCTTAAACAGAACACAAAAAAATCACTAATCATAGAGAAACAGATGGATATGTTAGGCTTTATTAAAATTAGGAGATGCTATTCACCAGAAGACATCATGAAGAGAGAGAAAAAGCAAACCGTGTGGTGACAGGAGCTATTCTCAATAAATATATTAAACGTGGGCTGATGTCAGAATGTGCAAATATCTTCTAAAAGTGGGTAAGGAAAAGACAGGAATTCTAGTGAAAGTTTGCTCAGTGATTTCCACGGGTGCTTCACGAAAACACAACAGAGGATATCCAAAGGGCCAGACGGGCACGTGAAAAGGTTCTCAGCACCGAGACCCAGCCGAGAAATGCCAATCACAAACACAAGGAGATGACGACACCACGATTTCAAAGAAAAGAGACAGGAAATTCCAAGTGTTGGTAAGCGTGTGGAACAACAAAAACTGCCACTCGGAAAACTGGAGATCTCGCTCTCGCTCTCCCTCTCCCTCTCCCTCTCCTCTCTCTCTCTCTTCCTCAGGAGAACTTCACAAAGTCTTCCTTTATAAGGGAGAAGTACTCATTGGCGTCAGTCGGGTAATGCTTGCCTGTGGGGAAACGACACAGGATGCGATTAGGAAGGGCACAGAGTACTTGGGGGATCCTGCTCGTCTGTGTCTCGGTCGATGTACTTATGAGTGTTTGCGGACTGGGAAAACTCCTCGAGCAGTAGGCTGGAGAGCTGCGTCCTCTTCTGCATTGACTGTAATAAAAGGTAATTTTATTTTAAGTTTATCTATTTATTTTGAGAGAGAGAGAGAGCGAGCTCGTGAGCAGGGCAGGGGCAGAGAGAGAGGGAGAGAGGGAATCCCAAGCAGGCTCTGCGCTCTCAGCGCAGAGCCCGACGCCGGGCTCGAACCTCGGAACCGCGAGATCATGACCTGAGCAGAAGTCGGACGCTTCACCGATGGAACCACCCGGGGGGCCCATCAACATAGCTCTTACTATGTTCATCTGCATTTCGTGTGTCAGACAACCAAAAAGTCTGAAATCGTATCCACAGCGTAGAAACGCAGAAGTCAGCAACCCGCTGGGAAGACAGGAGGCAGGCACGTGACCAGGATGGCTTTACCGCTTAAGGCTCAGCCCAGCATCAACAGGCTGCACTGGGTATTTGAACCAGGAAGACGCCCCGTGGGGTCTGCGATGAGCCCATGCCGAGTGCCGTGAGGTCCCTGGCACCCTGCCCTGCTACAGGGCAGCACCGCTTCTCAGAGGTGTGGCATTTGTAGGGAGCAGGGATAAACAAAGGAGCAGCAGAGAAAGGGCTGGAAGACAGACGGGGTTCGAACGTGCCCGTGAACGTCTCACTAGGCTTCTGCCCGATTTCTTTAAACGGAGATTCTATTCCTATTAAGTCCGGCCGTGGACTACGATAAATGAGCAGATTAAGTATTTTCTCTGCTGTTAAACTGCATCTTACTGATGCACTCAGGGCCCCTGGCAATTTAAGTCTCGAAACACCTCTCATTAATGTTATCGCTTTTGTTTTATGCGCCACGCGGCTTTTAATTGCAATTAGCTTTCTACCCTGGGTATCAAGAGCTATTGTTTTGCTAGGAGCATTGTGAAAATCACACAAGAGGAGGGAAACGGTTTGAGAGTCAAACAGAAACACAACAAAACAAAGCAAATTGGACGGGCACGTGCTAGTTATTCGGAAGTAGGATCAGTCATTTCTGAGGCAGTTTTAAGACTGAATTTATCAATGGCTTGTGGGAATCATGTTCATTTTAAAAGACAGCAGGTGTTAAAACAATGAGGAGTGACCTCCTTTGCACCTGGGTTACAAAAGCTGCCTCAATGTTTGTGGGAAAAAAAAAAAAAACCAGGATAATAACAATAATAATAATAAAAAACATCCTGTCTTTGGCTAGTTCCTTTTCATTTTTTTCTCACGCTGGACAGTTTTATTTATAGATAACACAGCAGCTTATAAGAAGCACACACACACACACACACACACACACACACTCATTTCCCAGGGGAAGTGATGCTTATTTGACGTAAAATAACTTTGCTGTTTGTATCATTAGTCTGAATTCCATCCAGACCATAACGCTCGGATTACTAACATCCATTTTAAATCTGTTTCCTAGCATATGCTCAACAAAATCCATCAAATAAGACTAATTTCCAGTCCGATATCCTTTGATATGTTATTGTGATAGACTGGAGAGAAGCCAAGTTTCACAACTAAATGCTCTGCTGTTCGGGCACGTAGATTTCAGCTGCAGGGTCGAGTGTGTACCCATCACTGGTATTAAGCCAATATCTCTGCGACGCGCACCCCACGGAAAAACCTGCATGCACCAGATCCTCGACATCTGGGATTCCTCCCACGATCACCGCAAACCCCCAAATCAGGAATGCTGCTAATTGAGATGTGGATTTTGAGCGGACACCTTGGCAACCCCAGCAGCTTAAGGGATTAGCTGCCACGTAACAGCAGGTGGGTCCTAACGTGTGCCAAGTGCCCTGCATCCATTATTCATTGAATTCTTACAATAATCCTTTGAGGTAAGGAGAATTGCCCCTGTTATAAGTTGTAACATGTCGCTGACATCGGACGTTGGTCAGGAGGAGTCAAGAGTGTAAATGGCGGGTCTTGGGACACCAGGGGTCTGCCAACATTTACTTTCAGAACCATGATCGGAAGAAATGAATACTCTCTTCACTTCCAGTTCTGTATGCAAACGTAAAAGGGTCCCTGTGCCACCCGTTAGCTTTTGTGCAGACATAACATCAGATGTAAAAGGGGGCATGTCACGGCAGAGGGCTTGGCATCTGACAGGTTAAAATACGCCTCTTAGGAGGAATGACATTTTATGCTTAGAAGCCTAGAAAACGTGTCTTACATTTGAGAGAAGTCCTTCCAATGCACTTTGAACACTACACCTTTCCTTCCTTATCTGTCCTGCCTTCGCCGCCTGCGGACCCGCGGGTCTCCCCAGACACCTACGGGAGCTGACCCAGAGGCCGGCGCTTCCTGTCCCCCAGCCTTGAAGTCGCACCCCGCGTAAACGCATCGTTGGGGGACTCCTCTACCTGAGCCCGTGAGGAAACGACAGCTATCAGCACGAGGCAGCATAAAACCACTCAAGGAGCCACACCACGCTCTGAGGACGTGGGGGGTGTGATGAGCAGCATCCCCAGGCGGGGCGGCCGGGGGACTTTCAGGAAATCTGGAACTGGACCCAGGAGGGTCCCGGGATCCGGGACAACAAGCCTGCACGTCCCGGTGGCCCCTCTGGGGCTGCTGTCCTGCCTCGTCTTCCTCACTAAGCCGTGCCAGCGGTCACCCTTGGCTGCTGCAGCTCATGGTGTCTCGGTGCCCTCTGCTCCCGTCTTGCAGGTGCCCCCCCACGTGAAGCAGCCCAAAGCCGCCTCCCATTCTGCCAGCAGCCCGGCCTCCCTGCCCATCACCGGCACTGGGCCTTCAGGGTCATCTCTGATTTTCCCTCCACACCACACCACGCCTCCTGTGAATGATACTTTCTCAGTACTTGGTCTCAGTACATGGTCTCCTCTGCTCTCGGCCACCTGCTCAAAACGACCAGGTCCTAATTCGTGTACATGTGACATAAAACTTGCCGTTTTAAGCGTGCAGTTGGATGCCATGGACCATGTCCACAATGCCGCGGGGCCATCGGCACTATTTCCAAGATTTCCCATCACCCCCAACGGAAGCTCCACACCCATTAGGCACTGACACCCCCACGCCCTCCCTCCCCCGGCCCCTGCTCACCTCAAACCTACCTCTGTCTCTGTAAATTTGCCACAATAGGGATGTCATGCGAAGGGACGCCACGCAGGATCTGTCCTTTGGTACCCGGCCTGTCTCCCTTCGCCTGAGGTCTTCAGGGTTCCTCCACGTGGCTGCAGGTGTTGGCCACTCATGCCTTCGTGTGGCTGAGTGTTACTCCAGAGGACGGACACGCCGCCCAGTCTATTTCTTGGTCTTTCTAATTTGGTTTCTCTGGTGGGTGTTTCTGATTTTCATTTCGTTGCCTTAGCTGTAGAATCCTTCTCTTCTCATTGTGCCATTGCATCATTTCTTTCAGCCCTTATTCTCTTCAGCTAATGGTCATATTAATTTGTTCTAGAACCTGGGACACATGTGATGAATTTTCTTCTCTTTGCTTACATTTTCTTCCGGGCTAGGTTCTTCATCTGTCTCGCCCACACTGTAATTCTTTTTTTATTGCTTCCCCTGTTACGAAAGCCTTCAGCTTGGGTAGTGGACTTACTGCTTCCGTCTTGTTCATGTTAAAATGGATTGCTCTTTGTAAAACCTTCTATTTGTTCAAATATGTGAACAGATTTTCCTCGGCTGCTTTCTCACTGTACCTGAACGAGTTTGAGAGCTGGAAGATTGCATTTTTACCCATGTTTCCATGACCTGTATGTATATACAGTGAGGACTAGGGCTGGCCCCCTGGCTGTGTGCAAGAGTGCGATTCTGCTAAACTCCTGCCCCCACCCTTGTTAGAAGCCTACCCAGTCCCTGTGACAAAAAAGTCCTTGGACTTTGAATCTCTGCCTCAACTCGGTGCAAAGGCCTAGAAAGTGGCAAGCCCTAGTGCTTTTTCCCAGCTCTGGTCGGGTCCTGGGGCAGCAGGGGCCGCTTTCTATTCACAATAGTTTTGTCTCCCCTGCGTTTCCCTGGTGGTTTGCTTCTGTGCTCACCCTCCCGCTCGGTGGAGTCACCAAAAATTCGTGGTATTTTGTCTACTTGGTTTCCTTCCCTGGTAGGGATTTGTGCGGAATGGGAATGAGATTCAGATGCCCGTGATCGGCAGCGGGCTTCTAGTTCACTGAGTACCGTTTTTGACATTTGTAGCACAAAGCTGTGCTTAAGTTTTTAGTTCTTTCTTTCTTTTGCTGATTTATGCGACTCTTTTGTTCCCTTCATTAGCGATGGTGGGAGCCAGATTCTGTGATCCAGACTCAGGCTGTTATTTTTTAGGTGGGTATCTTCTCCAGGCTCTCGGCGCCGCGTTGGTCCTGAATATATTCCTGCAGGGACTGCGGGTTCTAGAATTTGCAAATAAATCTCAATAGTTCCGAAAGAAGAAGGAAGAAGGGCAATGAACGCAGACCCTCATGGCGACTTGCTCTTAACTAACATCCACACAGCATTTTCCATTTACAACACACTAGCTCCTCGCCTCGTTTTCATCCCGTCCCAGAAGCACGGGACTGCTTGTCCTGTATCCCCAGAACCTAAGTCTGCGCTTGGCCCAGAGAAGCCCAGTAAAGGTTGGAACAAATGAACGGCTGTTATCCCATTTTACAGATGGGAGACTGAGGCTACAATCAAGGACCTGGTCCAAGGCCACATATCTGAAGGTGGATGAAAACGGGGCAAACAGGAAAGCGGGAAGACGACGCGGAGGACGACGAGCCGGTGGGAGGCACCCGGGGTGGCCCCCGGAGGCAGGTCCCCAGCGGTGCCCTCCGGGAGCCCCGCCTCCCTAGCGGGCGGCACCTCCCCTCCGCGGGACCAGCGTCCCTCGGCGCCCCTGCGCGGTTGCCACGGAAACCAGGCAGCAGCGCAGGCGCCTGGAGCTCAGGGGGCGGGGCGCGCGCCGGGCCGGAGTGAGCAGGCACTGCGCATGCGCAGCGTCTCGGTTGCTAGGTTCCGCCTCGCGTCGCGTCGAGTGGCTACGCTAAGGTCCCGGAGCCTCGGGGTGGCGACCGGAACGTTCGAATCACCCTCGGTGCCTGCGCGTATCTGCAGGTTGTCGCCTTTTCCTGCCCAAAGTGAGAGGATCTCTCCGATCGCTGTCCCCCCTGCTCCGGAAGGACCTCTCCGTGGACGCCCCTGGCGGTGTCCCGACCCCTGCTAGCCGGCCGCCCCTCGGAGGGACAAGGAAGAGCTTCCAGGCGGGCGAGGGAAAGAGGGAAAGTAGCCAGCCATGTCGAACGCGTAAGTTATGGGCTGCCGGCTTAGAGGCATGGGGTGGGCTTCTTCAGACGGAAGGATAGCTTGTTCTGCTTCTTTTCTTTTTTTCTTTTCTTCTCTCTCCCACCCTCCTTCTTATATTGCACCAAACATGGGCCCAGTATAGAGTGTCCGCTTCTTGGGGACACGGAAGACCATCCACTTAGGTGTCCCTCCTCCCTGGCCCACCACCCTCTCCGCCCATGAAGATGCGCTCCCGCAAGCCCGTTGCTCGTGTCTGCTAAGCCCTCGCCGCTGTATTTTCGAGGAAGCAGTACCTTCAGTAGGTTCGGTACTTGGCCTGCTTTTCCCTTGACCTTGCTCAGTAGTAAATGGATTGCTTTGTGAAAACACGCGGGGCCCATATTAAGTCAAGAAAGGAGTTACGGAAGCTTTGTGGTACCACATTGTTCACCACACCCCTACCATGTAGGACTTGTTACTGTTGTTGGTTTTTTGTTTTTTTCCCGTTTTACAGCTGAGGAAACAGGCATAAATAGGCAAGTAGTTCATACACAGCGCGTCCACGACACCAGGCCGGGGTCCGTCGCTCAAGCGTGCATGCTTGCTATTTTTTTTTTTTTTTAATGTTTATTTTTGAGACAGAGAGAGACAGAGCATGAATGGGGGAGGGTCAGAGAGAGAGGGAGACACAGAATCCAAAGCAGCTCCAGGCTCTGAGCTGTCAGCACAGAGCCCGATGCAGGGCTCGAACTCACGGACCGTGAGATCATGACCTGAGCCGAAGTCGGACGCCCAACCGACTGAGCCACCCAGGCGCCCCAATGCTTGCTATTTCTAACCCTGTTTTTAGGTGAGAAAATCAGAGCAGAGAGGCCAAGGGCCTGCTGAGATGTTGCGGGTGGGGAAGGTCAGGGGCTCTGTCGTGCAGGTGTTGAGTTTGAAGAGCCAGTTGGACACACACAGAGGTCAAGTAGGCCATTGGAGGGTCAAGCCTCGAGTTCAGGAGAGAGGTCTGCGTGTGAAATAGAAGCTCGACAGGTGTTGGTATGTACATGGGCTTTATTAACACGGAATGAGGGTAGACAAAGAGAGAGAGGGGTCTGAGGACGAAGTCTTGAACTTTGAATCATCGGTGGCAAGAGACTGGGGACCAGATACCAGCAAAGGGATCGAAGGTGTGATCAGTGAGGAAGAAGCAAACTCGCGGGGCCCCGGAAGCCAGGTGAACGAGAAGTAATGTTTCTCCTAGAGCCGGGAGTGACAGACTCAGACACTGCTGAGGACAGTCAGAGGAGAACCGAAAAGGACCATCCATTTAGCAGCGGGGGGTCAGGTGGTACCCTTGACCCTCAGTGGGGATGCGGCAGGGAGGTGGCCGGGAGTGGGAGGGGGAGACATTGTAGACAGTGAGCACCGCCAACTTTTTGAAGGAGTTTTGCTTTAAGGGGCGGCGGGGTGGTTGAGCGTCTGACTTCGGCTCAGGGCATGATCTCGCGGTTCGTGTGTTCGAGCCCTGCGTCGGGCTCTGTACTGATAGCTGGGAGCCTGGAGCCTGCATCAGGTTCTGTGTCTCCCTCTCTCTCTCTGCCCTTCCCCTGCTCATTCCCTGTCTCTCTCTCTCTCTCTCTCTCTCTCTCTCTCTCTCTCTCTCTCAAAAACAAACATTTAAAAAAATGTTTTGCTATACGCTGGTGAAAGGCTGTGGGGCCTGGAGAAGGGAGAAGTGGGGTGATGTTAGTGGGGGGGGCATGAGCCCCAGCGGGTGGCCTAAGGTCCTGGCCTCCAGGGACGCGTTGTTACTTATCCCAGGGAAGTGAGGAGGGTAGAGTCTGTCCGCAAATGCTGTTCTCGGGGCAGGCGTCTTGTGGGGGCCTGGAAAAATGGTGTAGGTGGCAGACAGACGATGGAGACACTGAGGGGCCGTGGTAATACCACCTGATGAAATGAGGTTCAAAGCTAGGGAGTGGGTTGGTGGGAGGAATGGGGCGAATGGCCCAGACGTGGCAGTGAGGAGCAGGGACCTTGACCCTGTGTCCCCACTGTGGTTAGAGGAGCCTCTCTTTGTGAAGGCTGCAGGGGAGGACAGCTGAGCCCCCCTTAAGCAAGAAAGCCGAGGGAATGTCCTGGAAAGAGGACAAACAGCTAGAAGAACTTGAAGACTCACCCTGAATAAAATATTTGGGGGAGAACGGCCAATTTTACAAGCTTTTGATTTTCCATGGAAGTACGCGGTAGGTCTGAATAGTCAAGTCTTCCCCTCCCCCACCCACCCAGTCACAGAAAAACTGCCAAAATCTAGAAATAACAATCTGCTCGTTATCAACTGGCGTATTGTGTTCTCCACCCACAATGCTCCTGACCTCAAGATCTGTAATATTTCTTGGTCATACGCTCAACCCTGAAACCAGTCATGTACTTAAAATTCTACGCAGTCTCACGGATAAAATGCCACCTTCTCTTTACAAGGCGCGTGTTAAGCTTTCAAGAACGCTTTCACATCTGTTATCCTGTCCCACAGCAATCCCTGGGGGCATCCAGAGAGGAAGCATTGTTACCCAGATTTGCCACTTGGGAGGTTCAGTGACCAGCCCCAGACCAGCTACCCCAGGAGAAAGATTCTGATTCTAAACATGGGGCGCTTTTACCTTTAAAACCCCCCTTGCCATGACCAAGGAAACTAAAAACACAGGTCCACACAAACACGGGTGCAGGAATGCCCTTAGCGGCATCATCCGCAATAATGAAAAGACAGAAACAGCCCCTGTGTCCCTCCCCTGCAGAATGGGCCAGCAGAGTGGGGTGTGTGTATGCCTGGAACGTATTTGGCAAACAGGAAGGAGGTCTTGATACCACGTGAAAGCACCTGTGAACTTGGCAAACGTTGTGCTGAGTGAAAGGACCCAGTCGGCAAGGGCCCCCTCCTGTGTGGGTCCTTACCTGAAGTGCCCACCGCCATAGGCAAATAGAGACCGAAACTAGATTAATGGTTGCCCGGGGCTAGGAGGAGGCGGGCTGGGGGTGACAGCGAGTGGGTACGGGGTTCCTCTCGGAGATGAAAATGTTCTCAGGGCACCTGGGTCGCTCCGTCGCTTAAGTGTCCGACTCTTGGTTTCCGCTCAGGTCATGATCTCACGGCTTCGTGGGTTCGAGCCCCATGTTGGGCTCTGTGCTGACAGTGCAGAGCCTGCTCGGGATTCTCCCTCCCCCCTTTCTCTCTCTGCCCCTCCCCTGGTCGCGCTGTCTCTGTCTCTCTCAAAATAAATAAATAGACTTAAAAAAAATGCTCTCAAATTAGAGGTGTTGGTTGTGAATACACAAAAACCACTGATGTGTGCACTTTTAAGGGATAAATTCACAGCACATGAATTGTAGTTCGCTGATGTTGTTATTTAAAAACTCATCTTGGGGCGCCTGGGTGGCTCAGTCGGTTGAGCATCCAACTTTGGCTCAGGTCATGATCTCACGGTCCGTGAGTTCGAGCCCCGCATCGGGCTCTGTGCTGACAGCTCGGAGCCTGGAGCCTGCTTCGGATTCTGTGTCTCCCTCTCTCTCTGCCCCACCCCCGCTCATGCTCTGTCTCTCACTCTCAAAAATACACATTAAAAAAAGAATTAAAAAACAAAATCATCTTGCCACATCCCTTGTCTCACACGATGTTGCCCGGGCACTGGTTCAGCAGAAGGATGCGGGGACTGTGGGGCAGCGAGGCGGGGTAGGTCTCCAGGGGACGTGGGGGGTCTCCAGGCTGGCCTGGCCAAGGCACCGTGGCCGGGCTGCTGGCAGTCCAGAGAGTGGCCGGGCTGTGACCAGTGGGCACACGTCGAGGAACATCAGGACAGCAGGGA
>NW_026059081.1:0-12005 GCF_023721935.1 Panthera uncia | reverse complement strand
TTCATCCAGGCCTTGAAGCAAGCAGAAATAGAGGTAACCCCACCCCCACTGCTGGTTCCGTGGAAAATAGAATTTCCTCCTCACCAGAGATCCCTGCATTGTTCCGCAGATGAGAGAACGCGATTGGGTTTGGTAGGTGATCGTCCAGGCTGGCACACAGGCCAGCGTGAGAGTGAGGACAAGGCCTTTGTGCTAGACTCTGACCATGAGGGAACCAGAACCACTTTCAGAGTCCCACGACATTCAGCAGAGAGAGCCGGGCGACAGGCAATTATTTATTAAGATAAAAATCACCCTAGTTCTGTCCAGCCCTGATGAATTAACTGGTACTGTGCCAGCCCTCCTGCCGTGAACAACTACGCAGTCGGGCAAAAGTTGTGTGTTAACATTTTGCAGGCATTTTCAAACAATGCGTGGTACAGCAACCAAGAGAAGACAGAAGCAAAAGTGATGCAATCATTTGCAAGATTAGGTCGAAGAAAGACTTTGGCTGCCGTCCTGCCTACCCTCTCTCTCTTGCTCCCTCTGGTGGAGCCGACTTCTGTTCTGTGAGCCGCCCTACAGAGAGGCCCCTACGGGAAGGAGCAGAGGGAGACCTCCAGATGACAGCCAACCCAGAATGGAATTCTCCAGTCCAACAGCTCAGGACAAATTTGGTCCTGCATTTGGTCCTGCCAACAAAGTCCTAAGTAAGCTGGACGCCAACTCCCCCACGGCTGAGCCTTCAGATGAGACCACATCACAGCTTCCCCCGTGAGTATAGCCTGTGAGGAGCCTATGGCTAGAGGCACCACTGTGCTGTGAGCAGATTTTATATCCACACAGATGCTGAGACAATAAATGTATACTGTTCTAAGCCACTAGGTCAGGATAATCTGTTATGCAGCAATATAAAGCTAATATAGAAAACAAATAATAAAGATATATATATTATATTATATTATATTATATTATATTATATTATATTATATTATATTTAGTATATAGATAATTATTAAAACCAAAGTTTGCTTCTTTGGCTGTATTAATAAAAATGATAACCCCTAGCAAGACTCATCAGGGAAAAAGAGAAAACATAAACTGAAAATATTATGAATGGCAAAAGAAATATCATCACCAATCACACAGGTATTAAAAGGATGGTAAAGGAATATCACAACCAACTTACTATCATAAGTTCCACAAGTTACATAAAATGATCAGGTAGCCTGAACCACACAGCTTCCAAAACTAAGAAGAAATGGAAAACCCAGATAGTACTATATCTATTAGAGACATTGAGTTCTTAATTTTAAAAACCTTCTCACAAAGACAACCTCGGGTCCAGATCATGTCCAGCAAACCTTTCAGAAAGAAATAACCACCACCCTATGCAAACTTTTTAAAAAATACAGGAAAAATGGAAACATTCCCCAACTTATTTTATGAAGCTAACATTACCATGAGAGCAAAATCTCACACGGCTGTCAAAGAAAATCACAGACTCCTATCCTTCATGAATGCAGGTGCAAACCTCCTCAACAATATCTTATATATAAAGTGTAGCAGGTGCATGATAAGGACAACCCATCAGGTGGGGTTTCTCCCAGCTACGCATTCAAAAATCAAACAATGTACTTCCCTACATTAAAAGAATAAAGGGGAAAATCATACGATCCTATCAAAGACTCCAAAAACATCAGCAAAGTTCAACACCCTTTCAGAAAGACACCCATGCTTATCCAGACACTGGATTCATGAGAAAGGTACCACAGAAGAGCAGGGGGAAAGGTGGTCTTCTTGTGAACAGGGCTGGTAGATTTGGAAGTTCCTACAGGGAAAAAAAAAACAAAAAACAAGATTTAATCTCTATTTCACACTTCATGGAAAAACTAATTCTTTTTTTAAATTTTTTAATGATATATCATATCATTTTTGAGACAGAGACAGAGATAGAGCATGAGTGTGGGAGGGGCAGAGAGAGGGAGACACAGAATCCGAAGCGGGCTCCAGGTTCCGGGCACAGATCCTGACACGGGGCTCAAACCCACGAACCGTGAGATCATGACCTGAGCTGCACTCGGACACTTAATCAACCGACTGAGCTACCCAGGCGCCCCAAAACACTAATTCTACATAAATTATAGATCTAAATGTGAAAAGTAAGACAGTACAGCTTCGGGAAGACAACGCAGAAACACAGAGGAATATTTCATCACCTTGAAGTAGGCAAAAACAAGTTCTTAAACAGAACACAAAAAAATCACTAATCATAGAGAAACAGATGGATATGTTAGGCTTTATTAAAATTAGGAGATGCTATTCACCAGAAGACATCATGAAGAGAGAGAAAAAGCAAACCGTGTGGTGACAGGAGCTATTCTCAATAAATATATTAAACGTGGGCTGATGTCAGAATGTGCAAATATCTTCTAAAAGTGGGTAAGGAAAAGACAGGAATTCTAGTGAAAGTTTGCTCAGTGATTTCCACGGGTGCTTCACGAAAACACAACAGAGGATATCCAAAGGGCCAGACGGGCACGTGAAAAGGTTCTCAGCACCGAGACCCAGCCGAGAAATGCCAATCACAAACACAAGGAGATGACGACACCACGATTTCAAAGAAAAGAGACAGGAAATTCCAAGTGTTGGTAAGCGTGTGGAACAACAAAAACTGCCACTCGGAAAACTGGAGATCTCGCTCTCGCTCTCCCTCTCCCTCTCCCTCTCCTCTCTCTCTCTCTTCCTCAGGAGAACTTCACAAAGTCTTCCTTTATAAGGGAGAAGTACTCATTGGCGTCAGTCGGGTAATGCTTGCCTGTGGGGAAACGACACAGGATGCGATTAGGAAGGGCACAGAGTACTTGGGGGATCCTGCTCGTCTGTGTCTCGGTCGATGTACTTATGAGTGTTTGCGGACTGGGAAAACTCCTCGAGCAGTAGGCTGGAGAGCTGCGTCCTCTTCTGCATTGACTGTAATAAAAGGTAATTTTATTTTAAGTTTATCTATTTATTTTGAGAGAGAGAGAGAGCGAGCTCGTGAGCAGGGCAGGGGCAGAGAGAGAGGGAGAGAGGGAATCCCAAGCAGGCTCTGCGCTCTCAGCGCAGAGCCCGACGCCGGGCTCGAACCTCGGAACCGCGAGATCATGACCTGAGCAGAAGTCGGACGCTTCACCGATGGAACCACCCGGGGGGCCCATCAACATAGCTCTTACTATGTTCATCTGCATTTCGTGTGTCAGACAACCAAAAAGTCTGAAATCGTATCCACAGCGTAGAAACGCAGAAGTCAGCAACCCGCTGGGAAGACAGGAGGCAGGCACGTGACCAGGATGGCTTTACCGCTTAAGGCTCAGCCCAGCATCAACAGGCTGCACTGGGTATTTGAACCAGGAAGACGCCCCGTGGGGTCTGCGATGAGCCCATGCCGAGTGCCGTGAGGTCCCTGGCACCCTGCCCTGCTACAGGGCAGCACCGCTTCTCAGAGGTGTGGCATTTGTAGGGAGCAGGGATAAACAAAGGAGCAGCAGAGAAAGGGCTGGAAGACAAACGGGGTTCGAACGTGCCCGTGAACGTCTCACTAGGCTTCTGCCCGATTTCTTTAAACGGAGATTCTATTCCTATTAAGTCCGGCCGTGGACTACGATAAATGAGCAGATTAAGTATTTTCTCTGCTGTTAAACTGCATCTTACTGATGCACTCAGGGCCCCTGGCAATTTAAGTCTCGAAACACCTCTCATTAATGTTATCGCTTTTGTTTTATGCGCCACGCGGCTTTTAATTGCAATTAGCTTTCTACCCTGGGTATCAAGAGCTATTGTTTTGCTAGGAGCATTGTGAAAATCACACAAGAGGAGGGAAACGGTTTGAGAGTCAAACAGAAACACAACAAAACAAAGCAAATTGGACGGGCACGTGCTAGTTATTCGGAAGTAGGATCAGTCATTTCTGAGGCAGTTTTAAGACTGAATTTATCAATGGCTTGTGGGAATCATGTTCATTTTAAAAGACAGCAGGTGTTAAAACAATGAGGAGTGACCTCCTTTGCACCTGGGTTACAAAAGCTGCCTCAATGTTTGTGGGAAAAAAAAAAAAAACCAGGATAATAACAATAATAATAATAAAAAACATCCTGTCTTTGGCTAGTTCCTTTTCATTTTTTTCTCACGCTGGACAGTTTTATTTATAGATAACACAGCAGCTTATAAGAAGCACACACACACACACACACACACACACACACTCATTTCCCAGGGGAAGTGATGCTTATTTGACGTAAAATAACTTTGCTGTTTGTATCATTAGTCTGAATTCCATCCAGACCATAACGCTCGGATTACTAACATCCATTTTAAATCTGTTTCCTAGCATATGCTCAACAAAATCCATCAAATAAGACTAATTTCCAGTCCGATATCCTTTGATATGTTATTGTGATAGACTGGAGAGAAGCCAAGTTTCACAACTAAATGCTCTGCTGTTCGGGCACGTAGATTTCAGCTGCAGGGTCGAGTGTGTACCCATCACTGGTATTAAGCCAATATCTCTGCGACGCGCACCCCACGGAAAAACCTGCATGCACCAGATCCTCGACATCTGGGATTCCTCCCACGATCACCGCAAACCCCCAAATCAGGAATGCTGCTAATTGAGATGTGGATTTTGAGCGGACACCTTGGCAACCCCAGCAGCTTAAGGGATTAGCTGCCACGTAACAGCAGGTGGGTCCTAACGTGTGCCAAGTGCCCTGCATCCATTATTCATTGAATTCTTACAATAATCCTTTGAGGTAAGGAGAATTGCCCCTGTTATAAGTTGTAACATGTCGCTGACATCGGACGTTGGTCAGGAGGAGTCAAGAGTGTAAATGGCGGGTCTTGGGACACCAGGGGTCTGCCAACATTTACTTTCAGAACCATGATCGGAAGAAATGAATACTCTCTTCACTTCCAGTTCTGTATGCAAACGTAAAAGGGTCCCTGTGCCACCCGTTAGCTTTTGTGCAGACATAACATCAGATGTAAAAGGGGGCATGTCACGGCAGAGGGCTTGGCATCTGACAGGTTAAAATACGCCTCTTAGGAGGAATGACATTTTATGCTTAGAAGCCTAGAAAACGTGTCTTACATTTGAGAGAAGTCCTTCCAATGCACTTTGAACACTACACCTTTCCTTCCTTATCTGTCCTGCCTTCGCCGCCTGCGGACCCGCGGGTCTCCCCAGACACCTACGGGAGCTGACCCAGAGGCCGGCGCTTCCTGTCCCCCAGCCTTGAAGTCGCACCCCGCGTAAACGCATCGTTGGGGGACTCCTCTACCTGAGCCCGTGAGGAAACGACAGCTATCAGCACGAGGCAGCATAAAACCACTCAAGGAGCCACACCACGCTCTGAGGACGTGGGGGGTGTGATGAGCAGCATCCCCAGGCGGGGCGGCCGGGGGACTTTCAGGAAATCTGGAACTGGACCCAGGAGGGTCCCGGGATCCGGGACAACAAGCCTGCACGTCCCGGTGGCCCCTCTGGGGCTGCTGTCCTGCCTCGTCTTCCTCACTAAGCCGTGCCAGCGGTCACCCTTGGCTGCTGCAGCTCATGGTGTCTCGGTGCCCTCTGCTCCCGTCTTGCAGGTGCCCCCCCACGTGAAGCAGCCCAAAGCCGCCTCCCATTCTGCCAGCAGCCCGGCCTCCCTGCCCATCACCGGCACTGGGCCTTCAGGGTCATCTCTGATTTTCCCTCCACACCACACCACGCCTCCTGTGAATGATACTTTCTCAGTACTTGGTCTCAGTACATGGTCTCCTCTGCTCTCGGCCACCTGCTCAAAACGACCAGGTCCTAATTCGTGTACATGTGACATAAAACTTGCCGTTTTAAGCGTGCAGTTGGATGCCATGGACCATGTCCACAATGCCGCGGGGCCATCGGCACTATTTCCAAGATTTCCCATCACCCCCAACGGAAGCTCCACACCCATTAGGCACTGACACCCCCACGCCCTCCCTCCCCCGGCCCCTGCTCACCTCAAACCTACCTCTGTCTCTGTAAATTTGCCACAATAGGGATGTCATGCGAAGGGACGCCACGCAGGATCTGTCCTTTGGTACCCGGCCTGTCTCCCTTCGCCTGAGGTCTTCAGGGTTCCTCCACGTGGCTGCAGGTGTTGGCCACTCATGCCTTCGTGTGGCTGAGTGTTACTCCAGAGGACGGACACGCCGCCCAGTCTATTTCTTGGTCTTTCTAATTTGGTTTCTCTGGTGGGTGTTTCTGATTTTCATTTCGTTGCCTTAGCTGTAGAATCCTTCTCTTCTCATTGTGCCATTGCATCATTTCTTTCAGCCCTTATTCTCTTCAGCTAATGGTCATATTAATTTGTTCTAGAACCTGGGACACATGTGATGAATTTTCTTCTCTTTGCTTACATTTTCTTCCGGGCTAGGTTCTTCATCTGTCTCGCCCACACTGTAATTCTTTTTTTATTGCTTCCCCTGTTACGAAAGCCTTCAGCTTGGGTAGTGGACTTACTGCTTCCGTCTTGTTCATGTTAAAATGGATTGCTCTTTGTAAAACCTTCTATTTGTTCAAATATGTGAACAGATTTTCCTCGGCTGCTTTCTCACTGTACCTGAACGAGTTTGAGAGCTGGAAGATTGCATTTTTACCCATGTTTCCATGACCTGTATGTATATACAGTGAGGACTAGGGCTGGCCCCCTGGCTGTGTGCAAGAGTGCGATTCTGCTAAACTCCTGCCCCCACCCTTGTTAGAAGCCTACCCAGTCCCTGTGACAAAAAAGTCCTTGGACTTTGAATCTCTGCCTCAACTCGGTGCAAAGGCCTAGAAAGTGGCAAGCCCTAGTGCTTTTTCCCAGCTCTGGTCGGGTCCTGGGGCAGCAGGGGCCGCTTTCTATTCACAATAGTTTTGTCTCCCCTGCGTTTCCCTGGTGGTTTGCTTCTGTGCTCACCCTCCCGCTCGGTGGAGTCACCAAAAATTCGTGGTATTTTGTCTACTTGGTTTCCTTCCCTGGTAGGGATTTGTGCGGAATGGGAATGAGATTCAGATGCCCGTGATCGGCAGCGGGCTTCTAGTTCACTGAGTACCGTTTTTGACATTTGTAGCACAAAGCTGTGCTTAAGTTTTTAGTTCTTTCTTTCTTTTGCTGATTTATGCGACTCTTTTGTTCCCTTCATTAGCGATGGTGGGAGCCAGATTCTGTGATCCAGACTCAGGCTGTTATTTTTTAGGTGGGTATCTTCTCCAGGCTCTCGGCGCCGCGTTGGTCCTGAATATATTCCTGCAGGGACTGCGGGTTCTAGAATTTGCAAATAAATCTCAATAGTTCCGAAAGAAGAAGGAAGAAGGGCAATGAACGCAGACCCTCATGGCGACTTGCTCTTAACTAACATCCACACAGCATTTTCCATTTACAACACACTAGCTCCTCGCCTCGTTTTCATCCCGTCCCAGAAGCACGGGACTGCTTGTCCTGTATCCCCAGAACCTAAGTCTGCGCTTGGCCCAGAGAAGCCCAGTAAAGGTTGGAACAAATGAACGGCTGTTATCCCATTTTACAGATGGGAGACTGAGGCTACAATCAAGGACCTGGTCCAAGGCCACATATCTGAAGGTGGATGAAAACGGGGCAAACAGGAAAGCGGGAAGACGACGCGGAGGACGACGAGCCGGTGGGAGGCACCCGGGGTGGCCCCCGGAGGCAGGTCCCCAGCGGTGCCCTCCGGGAGCCCCGCCTCCCTAGCGGGCGGCACCTCCCCTCCGCGGGACCAGCGTCCCTCGGCGCCCCTGCGCGGTTGCCACGGAAACCAGGCAGCAGCGCAGGCGCCTGGAGCTCAGGGGGCGGGGCGCGCGCCGGGCCGGAGTGAGCAGGCACTGCGCATGCGCAGCGTCTCGGTTGCTAGGTTCCGCCTCGCGTCGCGTCGAGTGGCTACGCTAAGGTCCCGGAGCCTCGGGGTGGCGACCGGAACGTTCGAATCACCCTCGGTGCCTGCGCGTATCTGCAGGTTGTCGCCTTTTCCTGCCCAAAGTGAGAGGATCTCTCCGATCGCTGTCCCCCCTGCTCCGGAAGGACCTCTCCGTGGACGCCCCTGGCGGTGTCCCGACCCCTGCTAGCCGGCCGCCCCTCGGAGGGACAAGGAAGAGCTTCCAGGCGGGCGAGGGAAAGAGGGAAAGTAGCCAGCCATGTCGAACGCGTAAGTTATGGGCTGCCGGCTTAGAGGCATGGGGTGGGCTTCTTCAGACGGAAGGATAGCTTGTTCTGCTTCTTTTCTTTTTTTCTTTTCTTCTCTCTCCCACCCTCCTTCTTATATTGCACCAAACATGGGCCCAGTATAGAGTGTCCGCTTCTTGGGGACACGGAAGACCATCCACTTAGGTGTCCCTCCTCCCTGGCCCACCACCCTCTCCGCCCATGAAGATGCGCTCCCGCAAGCCCGTTGCTCGTGTCTGCTAAGCCCTCGCCGCTGTATTTTCGAGGAAGCAGTACCTTCAGTAGGTTCGGTACTTGGCCTGCTTTTCCCTTGACCTTGCTCAGTAGTAAATGGATTGCTTTGTGAAAACACGCGGGGCCCATATTAAGTCAAGAAAGGAGTTACGGAAGCTTTGTGGTACCACATTGTTCACCACACCCCTACCATGTAGGACTTGTTACTGTTGTTGGTTTTTTGTTTTTTTCCCGTTTTACAGCTGAGGAAACAGGCATAAATAGGCAAGTAGTTCATACACAGCGCGTCCACGACACCAGGCCGGGGTCCGTCGCTCAAGCGTGCATGCTTGCTATTTTTTTTTTTTTTTAATGTTTATTTTTGAGACAGAGAGAGACAGAGCATGAATGGGGGAGGGTCAGAGAGAGAGGGAGACACAGAATCCAAAGCAGCTCCAGGCTCTGAGCTGTCAGCACAGAGCCCGATGCGGGGCTCGAACTCACGGACCGTGAGATCATGACCTGAGCCGAAGTCGGACGCCCAACCGACTGAGCCACCCAGGCGCCCCAATGCTTGCTATTTCTAACCCTGTTTTTAGGTGAGAAAATCAGAGCAGAGAGGCCAAGGGCCTGCTGAGATGTTGCGGGTGGGGAAGGTCAGGGGCTCTGTCGTGCAGGTGTTGAGTTTGAAGAGCCAGTTGGACACACACAGAGGTCAAGTAGGCCATTGGAGGGTCAAGCCTCGAGTTCAGGAGAGAGGTCTGCGTGTGAAATAGAAGCTCGACAGGTGTTGGTATGTACATGGGCTTTATTAACACGGAATGAGGGTAGACAAAGAGAGAGAGGGGTCTGAGGACGAAGTCTTGAACTTTGAATCATCGGTGGCAAGAGACTGGGGACCAGATACCAGCAAAGGGATCGAAGGTGTGATCAGTGAGGAAGAAGCAAACTCGCGGGGCCCCGGAAGCCAGGTGAACGAGAAGTAATGTTTCTCCTAGAGCCGGGAGTGACAGACTCAGACACTGCTGAGGACAGTCAGAGGAGAACCGAAAAGGACCATCCATTTAGCAGCGGGGGGTCAGGTGGTACCCTTGACCCTCAGTGGGGATGCGGCAGGGAGGTGGCCGGGAGTGGGAGGGGGAGACATTGTAGACAGTGAGCACCGCCAACTTTTTGAAGGAGTTTTGCTTTAAGGGGCGGCGGGGTGGTTGAGCGTCTGACTTCGGCTCAGGGCATGATCTCGCGGTTCGTGTGTTCGAGCCCTGCGTCGGGCTCTGTACTGATAGCTGGGAGCCTGGAGCCTGCATCAGGTTCTGTGTCTCCCTCTCTCTCTCTGCCCTTCCCCTGCTCATTCCCTGTCTCTCTCTCTCTCTCTCTCTCTCTCTCTCTCTCTCTCTCTCTCAAAAACAAACATTTAAAAAAATGTTTTGCTATACGCTGGTGAAAGGCTGTGGGGCCTGGAGAAGGGAGAAGTGGGGTGATGTTAGTGGGGGGGGCATGAGCCCCAGCGGGTGGCCTAAGGTCCTGGCCTCCAGGGACGCGTTGTTACTTATCCCAGGGAAGTGAGGAGGGTAGAGTCTGTCCGCAAATGCTGTTCTCGGGGCAGGCGTCTTGTGGGGGCCTGGAAAAATGGTGTAGGTGGCAGACAGACGATGGAGACACTGAGGGGCCGTGGTAATACCACCTGATGAAATGAGGTTCAAAGCTAGGGAGTGGGTTGGTGGGAGGAATGGGGCGAATGGCCCAGACGTGGCAGTGAGGAGCAGGGACCTTGACCCTGTGTCCCCACTGTGGTTAGAGGAGCCTCTCTTTGTGAAGGCTGCAGGGGAGGACAGCTGAGCCCCCCTTAAGCAAGAAAGCCGAGGGAATGTCCTGGAAAGAGGACAAACAGCTAGAAGAACTTGAAGACTCACCCTGAATAAAATATTTGGGGGAGAACGGCCAATTTTACAAGCTTTTGATTTTCCATGGAAGTACGCGGTAGGTCTGAATAGTCAAGTCTTCCCCTCCCCCACCCACCCAGTCACAGAAAAACTGCCAAAATCTAGAAATAACAATCTGCTCGTTATCAACTGGCGTATTGTGTTCTCCACCCACAATGCTCCTGACCTCAAGATCTGTAATATTTCTTGGTCATACGCTCAACCCTGAAACCAGTCATGTACTTAAAATTCTACGCAGTCTCACGGATAAAATGCCACCTTCTCTTTACAAGGCGCGTGTTAAGCTTTCAAGAACGCTTTCACATCTGTTATCCTGTCCCACAGCAATCCCTGGGGGCATCCAGAGAGGAAGCATTGTTACCCAGATTTGCCACTTGGGAGGTTCAGTGACCAGCCCCAGACCAGCTACCCCAGGAGAAAGATTCTGATTCTAAACATGGGGCGCTTTTACCTTTAAAACCCCCCTTGCCATGACCAAGGAAACTAAAAACACAGGTCCACACAAACACGGGTGCAGGAATGCCCTTAGCGGCATCATCCGCAATAATGAAAAGACAGAAACAGCCCCTGTGTCCCTCCCCTGCAGAATGGGCCAGCAGAGTGGGGTGTGTGTATGCCTGGAACGTATTTGGCAAACAGGAAGGAGGTCTTGATACCACGTGAAAGCACCTGTGAACTTGGCAAACGTTGTGCTGAGTGAAAGGACCCAGTCGGCAAGGGCCCCCTCCTGTGTGGGTCCTTACCTGAAGTGCCCACCGCCATAGGCAAATAGAGACCGAAACTAGATTAATGGTTGCCCGGGGCTAGGAGGAGGCGGGCTGGGGGTGACAGCGAGTGGGTACGGGGTTCCTCTCGGAGATGAAAATGTTCTCAGGGCACCTGGGTCGCTCCGTCGCTTAAGTGTCCGACTCTTGGTTTCCGCTCAGGTCATGATCTCACGGCTTCGTGGGTTCGAGCCCCATGTTGGGCTCTGTGCTGACAGTGCAGAGCCTGCTCGGGATTCTCCCTCCCCCCTTTCTCTCTCTGCCCCTCCCCTGGTCGCGCTGTCTCTGTCTCTCTCAAAATAAATAAATAGACTTAAAAAAAATGCTCTCAAATTAGAGGTGTTGGTTGTGAATACACAAAAACCACTGATGTGTGCACTTTTAAGGGATAAATTCACAGCACATGAATTGTAGTTCGCTGATGTTGTTATTTAAAAACTCATCTTGGGGCGCCTGGGTGGCTCAGTCGGTTGAGCATCCAACTTTGGCTCAGGTCATGATCTCACGGTCCGTGAGTTCGAGCCCCGCATCGGGCTCTGTGCTGACAGCTCGGAGCCTGGAGCCTGCTTCGGATTCTGTGTCTCCCTCTCTCTCTGCCCCACCCCCGCTCATGCTCTGTCTCTCACTCTCAAAAATACACATTAAAAAAAGAATTAAAAAACAAAATCATCTTGCCACATCCCTTGTCTCACACGATGTTGCCCGGGCACTGGTTCAGCAGAAGGATGCGGGGACTGTGGGGCAGCGAGGCGGGGTAGGTCTCCAGGGGACGTGGGGGGTCTCCAGGCTGGCCTGGCCAAGGCACCGTGGCCGGGCTGCTGGCAGTCCAGAGAGTGGCCAGGCTGTGACCAGTGGGCACACGTCGAGGAACATCAGGACAGCAGGGA
>NW_026059080.1:0-12006 GCF_023721935.1 Panthera uncia | reverse complement strand
AAGAAAGAAAGGAGGAAAGAAAGAAAGAAAGAAAGAAAAGAAAGAAAAGAAAGAAAGGAGGAAAGAAAGGAAGAAAGGAGGAAAGAAAGGAAGAAAGAAAGAAAGAAAGAAGGAAGGAAAGAAAGAAAGAAAAAAAGAAAGAAAAGAAAGAAAGGAAGTAAAGAAAGAAAGAAAGGAAGAAAGAAAATGAAAGAAATGAGAGGAAGGAAGGAAGGAAAGAAGGAAGGAAGGAGGGAGGGAGTTGTTGCAGAATGGAAATTTTTAGCTTATAAAACAGGCATGGATTTTAAAAAAAAAATCAATATGGCAACAATCTTGTGGAAAACGACTATATATATTTTTTTCCTATATGAATAACTGAGGCACAAATATGTTAAATAAATTTCCGGAAGCCAACCAAGCAATTAAGTGATGAAGCCATGATTCCAACCCAGGCTCCTGGCAACCAAGTTTGGTCCCTTAACTTCTGCACTGTTCATAAGATGCAATAAATTGTCTTGCCGCACTTGAAGTCATAAACCATGGCAAAAGAATTTTAAATCTGGTAACAGATTTACGAAGCACAGATACATCCATCAGTGAAAGTACAATATAAATATCAGATTTTAATATGTACCATGTATGAAAAGACAAGCTAGACCCTGAGGGCTTTTGAAGTTGGAAGCACCATCAGAGTGTGTAGCATAAAACGACACTAAATTCCATGGAAGAGAATTCCAGCCTTGTCATTTACTGCTGTGGTGGATTTTTTTTAACTGAATTTTAATTCTCTCATCTTTAAAAAATATGTTTTTAATGTGTATTTATTTTTGAGAGAGAGAGACAGAGTGTGAATGGGGAAGGGACAGAGAGAGGGAGACACAGAATCCGAAGCAGGATTCAGGCTCTGAGCTGTCAGCACGGAGCCCCATACGGTGCTCGAACCCACAAACGGTGAGATCATGACCTGAGCCGAAGTCGAAGTTGGACGCTTAACCGACTGAGCCACGCAGGCGTCCCTAATTCTCTCATCTTTAAGATGAGCAAAGTATTGGGACGCCTGGGTGGCTTAGTTAAGCATCTGACTTTGGCTCAGGACATGATTTCGCAGATCATGGGTTCAAGCCCCATGTCGGCCTCTGTGCTGACAGCTCAGAGCCTGGAGCCTGCAGCCTGCTTTGGATTCTGTGTCTCCCTCTCTCTCTGACCCTCCCCCGCTCACACTCTGTTTCTCTCTCTCTCAAAAATAAATAAACTTCAAAATATATTTTAAAATAAATCAAATGAGCAAAATGCTCTAACTCTCCCTGCAGAGTTGTTTTATGGACACAAATTATAATAAGAAAAATCTGTGATACTACAGATCCTCACTTATGTGTGGAATCTATGAAAGCCAACTCCAAGAAATGGAGTAGAATGATGGTTGCTAGGGGTGGGGGTAGTTGGGGAGACATTGATCAAAGGGTACAATCAGGTACCTTCCTGATATCAGGCGAATAAGTTCCAGGAATCTAATGCATATCTTGGGGGCTATAATTAACAGTATTGTATTACACACTTAAAAATTGTTAAGAAGGATCTCAAATGTTATCAACACACACACGCACGCACACACACACACACAAGCTAATTTGTAAGACGATGGATGTGTTCACTAACCTTATTTTGGTCATCGTTTTGCAATATATACACGTATAAAATTATCACATGGTACCCCTCAAACTTACATACGTTATGCATTAACATTTCAGTAAAACTAGGGGAAAAAAGGGAAAATTTTGTGACTACTTTGTAAATTGCCAAGCATAGAATTTTTGTATAATTCATACATTTTATATATTTATCAAAGGGAAGAACATCTTTAGAATAGAATCCAAAGCAGACGTTTAAAATCATCCTTACAAAGGCTAAAGAGAATTGTTTAAAAAATAAGGCTTACTTATAATCCTTATTATGTTAAGGAAAAAAAAAGATCTTGGACACCATGCTATTTTTTTTAATGCTCCAAAGGACATCAAGGTATAAGTCAAAGTTATAGTAACTTGTTGCAACACAGGAAAACACGCGCGAGGTACTCCTCAGTAAGAGGGTGTTGAAATGGGCTTGTATATAGGGTTTGGGCTCATTCTGGGTGGTCTCAGGGAAAGCTTAAGGAGGTAAGAAGTTGATTTTGGTCTTGGGTGCTCTCCTGAAATGGGGGCATTTGAAGGTTGAGTATATTGATACTTTTTTTTTAAAGTTTATTTATTTTGAGAGGAGGGTGAAGGGCAGAGAGAGAGAGAGAGAGAGAGAGATTCCTAAGCAGGCTCTGTGCTGACAGCTCAGACCCAGACACACAGGGCTCCGTGTCACCAAGCATGTGATCATGACCTGAGCTGAAATCAAGAGACAGATCTCAGCCGACTGAGCCACCCAGGTGCCCCAACTGATGGTTTCTATTGGAAGATTTGAAAGAAATGAAGCAGGGCAAAAGCTGCCATTGATGTCCTAGTTACTAACTTTAGCCAACAGAGGAAGATGTTTGGTTATTTTTAAATATTTTTTTTAGTGTTTATTTTTGAGATAGAGAGAGAACATGAGCAGGGGAGGGGCAGAGAGAGAAGAAGCAGTGGAGAATCCATAGCAGGCTCTGTACTGTCAGCACAAAGCCAGACACATGGGACTAGAGCCCAAGAACACACGGGACAAGATCATGACCTGTGCCTAAGTCGGACGCTCAACCGACTGAGCCACCCAGGCGCCCCTGGTTATTTTTGTGGCTGTGTGACGTCCTTGTCTTTCCCTTATATTCAGGCATGATTACTGAGTGGCCTTGCTTTTGTCAGATTTTATCACAGTCTCAGAGTGACCTCGTCTAATTATTATTTACTTTCCCTGGAATGTTTACCTTCAGCAGAACACTTTACAGCTTAGCTATTAGCTACTAGTTTCCAGGGTCATTTGGTTTGTATGTTTGTTTCTGAATATGTAGTGAAAAGATCAGGTGATTTACGAGTTTTCTTTATAGGTTTTATGGTTTTTCAAAACTTCTACTGTAACAGGTATTATTTTAAATATTTACATACACAATTTTATATGTTACATATACAATTATTTGACACATATTATGTAATTATATACCGTAATAGGTAATATAATAAATTTATAATGTTATATTATTATATATTATATATATTTATTTATATATCAATTATATTATATATAATATAATAAATGATATTAACTTATATATATACATTAATATTAAAGGAGAGAGAGGAATTTCTCTTCTATTACCCACTGGAATACATGAATCTCCCCAATGGCAGGAAAGTACTGAAATCTTACCGACCTTTCATGACTTTGATGTCTTTAAGACTAAGGTTTGGGGCACCTGGGTGGCTCAGTCGGTTAAGCATCCGAGTTCAGCTCAGGTCAGGATCTCATAGCTCATCTCATGGTCTCATGTTTCGTGAGTTTGAGCCCCGTATGAGACACTCTGCTGTCAGTGCAGAGCCTGCTTGGGATCCTCTGCTCCCCACCCCCCACACTCTCTGCCCCTCCCCTGCTTACATGCATTCTCTCTCTTTCTCTCTTTCTCAAAAAAATAAATAAACATTTTTTAAAAAAAGAAGTCTGTGGTTTTACTTACATTTTTTTTTCTAATTTTAACCATATTGCTATTTGCCTTGAGAAGGCAGTGAGGCATTTTCTAAGAAATAGCCGTACATCCCTTCTTATCTCGGATGACACGAAGTTTTTTTTTCCAAATTTTTCTAAACTTTTTAAATTCGGGTGATATGCTACTCATTGCTTTGGAACCAGAAAAATATCCGGCCTTAAGTGAGATTCCCCCCTAGAAACGAATTCTAAAATCCTGGAGGTCCGAGACATGTTTTACACATCATTATGCTTGGTCCAAATCACACATGCTCAATAAATAGCTACTGCTGAGTAAATCATACACGCGTGCATCCAGGTGCACACACACACACACACACACACACACACTGGCTTTTGGTTGGTCTTGACATTTTCATTTACACTGGTTTTCTTGACAACTTCTCAAAACTTTTCAACTTCCTGTACATGAAATAGTCACAATGAACTCAGCTTCAAGGATTACAAAAGAGGAGGGAAAAACAACAGCAACAACAACAAAAAAACTACTCTTTCTCCCCCACCCCTAGCTTCAAATACACATTCCATGAAATATGGAATGATTTGTATTAATAAAATGGTGAACGGGGCACCTGGGCGGCTCAGTCGGTGAAGCGTCTGACTCTTGGTTTCAGCTCAGGTCATGAGCTCACAGTTCGTGAGTGTGAGCCCCACATCGGGCTCTGTGCTGACGGTGTAGAGTCGGCTTGGGATTCTCTCTCTCCCTCTGTGTCTGCCCCTCCTCTGCTCTCTCTCTCTCTTTCTCTCTCAGAATAAATAAATAAACATTAAAAAAACAGATGATGAAGAAGGCATCCAGTGAAGTTTTCCATTTGGGTGTTAGAACAGTGCCCTCTGTGTGGCACAGCATTGGAAAGAGTCGCTGGAGGCCAGGGAGACTTGTGGCGTCAGAGGCACGGTATCCCACTGGTCCCTGGCACAGAGCTTTGCACCAGGTGAGAATCTGGGGAGGTGAGGAAGTAAAGTGCAGCGAGCGCCACGGTTGAAGGACCAGACATTTGTCAGTTACTAGGGGACTGACGAAGTTACGCAATTTCTGAAAAACAGAGAAGAGACGTAAGTACCGCTGTGTTTTTGAAGGAACAACTGAGAAACTAGGGTTCTCTGGAGAGTGACTGGCCATACAAAAGTCTTGTGCATTTAATGAAATATGAGAAGACTCAAACCACGGAAAGATGGTCCATTAGCCAGCTAATCGGCCCCGCAAGATGAAGTGAAGGCACCGAGCTCCTTATTTTGAAACCCGGAGAAAAGACGCAAGTTTAAATGATGGACTCAGAGGTGTCCTGAAGGGAGTGCCTGGCCCGTTTCTGTTGCAAATGTCAAAGTGTTTGTGAATGTTAATGCCCCTGAACTTACCCTGGGCCCAATTTCATAATTTTAATTGACTCTTGTGTATAAAGAATTCCCACCGCTGTCAATTTAAATTGCGCAGTTAGGACTCCAGGATTGGGTTCACTGTCTGCCAGGACTATGTTATTTTGACACATTAAAAAAAAAAAAAAAAAAAAAAAAATCTTTTATAAAACCATGTGGGTAACTCAAAGGGAGAATTTGGGTAGAGGCTGGGGAATCCAGCCTGGTCTCTTCAGGAAGCCATCCTCCGTATTTGGAAGTGACAGCCACTTTGAGTGTTGCTTCGTTCTCATGAAAAATAAGAGAAGGCTATCTGCATCCTAATGTACACATCAGTGGATGCAAGTTTGCAGAAGCGACGGGAACGCACTGAAACGAACATCTGCCGGGAAGGAGAAAGGAGACGGCTTAATCCCGATAGATGACTGCATCGTTGGCTGTGATCAAAACAAGAACAGATAAGTAAATTGAACTAGAAAAGGAAATGTAAGCCTCAAAACCTAGGAAGCAAGTGATTCAAATCTGAGACGGTTTTCTAGCTCAGCTCCCTCCCAGGTTCCAATGAAGACAGTCTCCCGTTCTAGAAAGACTGACAACCATTTGTTGATATCACAGTGCTGGCGAGTGCGGTCGTGACAGCCACGTCACACTCCCTTACCCAGGGATTTTCCTTTCAGCGCCGAGTCCTGAAAGAATTGGACATACTGATTCCAGTAATTTGTTGGAAGGTAGCGATTCCTTTTTCCTCTCCCGTTAAAGGTGCTAATTATTGCATTTCAGAAAGCATAAAATATAGCAGCCGTGCTTACTGTCAGGTCGGCATGAGCTGTCGAGGTGTCTAAGTGTGCATATGTGGGAACATCTGACAGTGGGTGGTTTCGGTGTTTGCTTTATAAATACATCTGAATAAATGGCTTTTGAGTTAAAGTGGTTGGAAGTTAAGAGTTTAACTGAATTGACACATGAATTCATAGGAAGCGACTGGTTCTTGGAAAGCCAGTTGGGTTTGGCTTGGGCTTTGTCGGAAGCGTTTACCACAAGTCAGGGTATCTGGTGAGGCTGGGAAGGAGGAGAGGTGTAGGGCAGAAAGAGAAGAGAAAACAGGAGAGAGAAAGAAGTGGAAACAATGAATATTTATTCCAACTCAACCTTGACATATTCAGGGGCCTACATAATATTTAAATACTCAACCAGGGAAATAGCTTTCTCTTTCTTTCTTTCTTTCTTCTACCAATCTACCTACCTATCTAGATATAGGAATATAGAGAAATTTTTAATTGCAAGCAAAGAGGTTTCTTTTCTTTTCTTTTCTTTCTTTCTTTCTTTCTTTCTTTCTTTCTTTCTTTCTGCTCTGAAGAAATACTAAATTCATTTACCTGTCACGTTTGAGTTAGCCCCAAATGGTTTTGGATAGAGACCAGGGTAGAGGGCTACAATCCTATTTGCTTTTAATCAGCATAAAGTTATAAGACATAGATGCCTTCTTACTGACCCAGGGACAGTATAACCTCAGGGGGAAAAGTCACCCCAAAAAGGTCTGTCCCTTGCTTTACAGCTGGGTCAGCTCCTTAATCAGTCGCAGGGTGTTTTCTCTTGAAATGGCCATGAAAGCCTTTTTTCCGGGAATAGTTCACTGTTCTAGGGTTATGGTGAAGCAACATATGTAAAGTTTGATGCTCCTTGAGTTCAGGAGCGAGTCTTTTAACTTCCCCTTGTTAAGTTGGAAAGATGTGGTGGTGAATAGAAACATTCTTTTCAATTCAAAAGTTCTTCGCGAAAGGCGGTCTCTTTGCGGGGCTGGTTCTACACACGGAGGCTCCAGGCGACCTTTCCTAGGCTCCCAGGGTGGCTTTGTCTTGATCAAAATGGTTCTATTCACAGGAGGGAAGGTCTGTGACATCATCCTGCAGAAGAAAAATCCTCTAAAGAACAAGGTGGAAACAAAGATACCATTCTCTTTGGGGAAGGTGGGAGAAGAGGAAGAGAAAGAAGAGGGGCAAAGAAGGGAGGTGCCAGGGAGAAAGATGGACGAAGAGGAAGAAATAAGAGGCAAGAGTTAGAGGCCGGACAGAGCAGGGAAAGGACTCTGCCATCCTCGATTTCTTTCCGAAGCACGGCCAGCAGGGGGCGCTGTCAATCCCATCTTGCAGATGAGGATGCTGAGCGGCAGGGGGAGCTCTCCCGCCCGCGCTCACACAAGATTTAGTCTGAGGTTGCCCTCCTCTCCCCGAGAGAAGGAAAAACCTGTGTTTCATTTTGATTAATCCTCAACAATACCCTTTAAAGCCAATAGTTAAGGTGCCCTCCTCCTTGACCCAAAAGAGAAGCTAGGCTGTATTCTGGAGCCCTTGGATCTTCCAAAGAAACAGTACAAGCATTAGATCTCTGCTGACCGAACCCGTTCCTCTGGTTTCCCAATAACATCAAGGTTCTTTTCACTTCGAGGGAGCAGGGAAAGGCAAGAGAGAATGATGGTGGAAATAAAACTCATGTAATTCAATGCTGCCTCTGGGATTTATTTATTGTTGATCGTGGCTGGGGAACTCTTTGTAGAGTACATATGTGCGGGGGTCGTGAAGGTCAGAGTGCATATGCCCAAAGAGAGGTAAGACGGAGGGAAGCCTGATGAATAAGGAAAAGAATTGCAGGGAACAGAATCGATGGGGTGGAGACGGGATGGAGCATCATCAAACAAAGAAATTGAAAGCTCTCTGGGAGATTTATAGTTATATGATCTGCACCCAAGGGGGAAGTCTATAGAAGGCCACTCCTTGCCCATAAAAATGTATTAGGTGGTAATGGTCCCTGATGGTGCTGTGTTCCCTGACCAAGCATGACCCATCATATTTTGAGGGAAGCAGGAGAGACAAGGGGAGGGGTGTGTTCTCCACAGCCAGTGCTCCTGTCCTGTGGTGCAGGGAGTTCACTGCATTAGGACACCCTTGGCAGGTGGGGGCTGGGATCCCACCTGAGTTCTGCTCACCAAGCTGTCCACCCTGAAGAGGGCTGAGCTTTCCCGGAAGAAGGAATTCCTTAGCTATGAGCTTGTTTTCTGCCCAGCAGGATGCGTCTTCCTTTTCTAATTGGCATTAAAGCATTGTGCGCACTAGGGTCTGCCCTGTGTGAAGCCAAGGAACCCTGAAGTGTTAGGGAATGCCAAGTCTGAAGATACCGTTTCTCTTCTCTGTGATCTCTCACTGTGTTAGACCATTCTTCCACTTATTTTGGCTCCCAGAAAGTCACCAAGGGTCAGACTCTGACCCTTGTAAGACTTTGGAGGTACTAACGTTCTTTAAAATGTGTGTCATAAAAGAAAAAAAAAAAAAATGTTCCTTAATAGTGGCTCAAGCAGGATGTTTGTGTGTGCTTGGCTATATATAGCTTAATCACATAGATTACATTGTTTTATAGAGACCAGTCCGTTTGTAAAATTAGCGCTGGTCATTGCCACTGATCCGTTTTTAAGATCTGTTCGTAAGACCTTTCTGCTTCAGAAGCTCTCACGTGCAATGACCGACTAGATATGGACACTGGGGCGAATTATATTTTTTGACATAATCTCAATCCCTTTGCAATGTCAGCTTCTTTCTATGACTTCCTTATTCCCAAACAGTTCTAGGGTATTTTGACCAAAGTGCACAGATGAATGTCTGCTACAGAAGGCAGGAGGTGAGGGGCGCCTGGGTGGCTCCGTGGGTTAAGCGTCTGACTTTTGATTTCAGCTCAGGTCATGATCTTGTGGTCTCGTGAGTTCCAGCCCCGAATCTGCTTGGGATTCTCCCTCTCTCCCTCTCTCTCTGCCCCTCCCCCACTCACGCACTCTCTCCCTCAAAACAAATAAATAAATTAACTTAAAAGAAACTTAAACTTAAAAGAAAAAGATGGAACAATTGAACATTGGCTACTTCCAGAATCAACTGAAATTCGTAATCTCTGGCTGATGGCTTTCAGAATCTCTTTTCCTGACAGATGGAGAGATTCGAAAATAATCTAAAACACATAAGCTTACTTACCACAATCAATCTGAACATATTTATTGGTTTGTTTTAGCTTAAAGAAAAAAGAAGTCAAACCTAAAGACTTTTTACACGAGTCAATTACTATAACATTTCCATTGTAAGCTTCAGGCTGAGGATGAAAACTTGTTTCAGAGCTAAGGGGACACAGAACTTGAACCTGAACAGAGAAAAGTTTTATACGTATATCATTTAGAGAGCATGGTTTTTTTTGGTTTTTTTTTTTGCTGCAGCTGGGGCAAGAAGATACTTTTCTTCCAACAGGAACAAGAGACATCTGAGAAGTGAATGAAATGTTTTAGTGTGTTTTACACATAGTCTGCCCCCTTAAAAAAAAAAAAAGACTCCCTCACTACCCGTTAGACATGCCAAGGGCGTCTCGTTAGAAGTCCTGACTTTAGAAACAGATTTGCAAGCCAGAATGTTCCAGCCCTGCAGTTGGATTGTGGGTTTTTAACCTTCACAAGTTTGGCCTTTGAGCAGAACTTGAGAAAGGAAGAAAGAAAAGAGGTAAAGAATGAAGAAGAAAAGCAAAATAAATCAAAAGCAGCTTTCTTGGTAACACCGACATCTCCAAGACCACGTGCGAAAGGACCGGGGCTCTAATGATATCAATTAGGCCCGACCCACTGGGACACTGGAAATCTATCGTACCCACGGAGTCTGCTCAAGTCCAGATGGAAAAGGTCATTAGCTGGGTACAGAATATTGCAAATTACCGGCCGAGGGTGATTCCCTGCCCCCAATACCTTCCACGTCCTGAAATAAATTATAACCAGTAATGCTTTCACATTGACAAGCTAATTCCACTTAGATTTTCCTTCCTAAATCAAGGAAACTGCTATTTTTTTAAATATCATGGTGTGTTAGATGTTGATTTCTCCCTTCCTCCCTCTCTCCCTCCCTCTCTCTCTCTCTCTCTCTCATGTACACACCTACTGCCTGTTTTTTTCCAGCTTGGCTTCCCAGTTGGGATAGTGGTAGCAACCTAGGTGACTTCTCCACTGGAATGAGGATTCCCCAAAACATTTTCTCTGCAACTCTTTTAAGACATGGTGGGGATCTTCGCAGCAGTGGGTTGCGTTTGCTAAAACAGAAGCTGTAAACTGCTTAAGAAAGGCTCCAGCTTCCATATTTGTGTGGGAATATTTTGGCAGCCCTCCCAGGAGACGTCAGCTCTCCCAGGGCTGTGTTTGGGACGCGGTGTCCACCCGAAGGCATGCTCACAGGCTGCCAACCAGCGGCCCCCCGGCTCCCTATCCTCCCTCTGACAGCAGGCCTCCTGCCGAAACTGCAGAGATTCCCGGGTCCTCGCACAGGAGCTTTGCCAACTCATGCAAGCAAAACAGAATCCTGTTGCGCGAAGCGACTTGAGTCGTGGCCCCACTGAGTCTTTGGTGTTCGGCAAAATGCTGAATTATCCAAGAAGACTTCCTAGGATAAGGTCGCATCTCACTACTGCAACTCAGGAAACTGGACTCAGAAGGCTGGTGTGGTCCTCCTTCCTGGGACTTGGTTTGTGGGCTAGTAAAAGAAGCCTTCTCAGCATTTTTAGGTGACGCCTTGAGTTGGCTCTTGGTTCTTGTCGTTGTGGTTCAGAATACACTCTGGGATAATAAAACTTTGGCCAGTGCGTCTGCAGGGATTAATGAAAACGTGTGTATTGACCATCATCAGAAAAACAAGAGATGACAAGTGTTGGCGAGGATGTGGAAAAAAGGGAGCCCTTACGCACTGCCTGGTGCAGCCCCTATGGGAAGCAGTATGGAAGATCCTCAAAAAATTAAAAAAATAGAGGGGCGCCTGGATGGCTCAGCCGGTTAAGTGTCCGACTTTGGCTCAGGTCATGAGCTCGCAGTTCGTGAGTTCGAGCCCCGTGTCGGGCTCTGTGCTGTTGGCTCATAGCCTGGAGCCTGTTTCAGATTCTGTGTCTCCCTCGCTCTCTGCCTCTCCCCCTGCTCACACTGTCTCTCTCTCAAAAATAAACGTTTAAAAATTAAAAAAAAAATTAGAAGCAGAAGAAGCATGTGATTCAGCAATTCTACCTCCGGGCCTATATCTGAAGGAAGTAACATCATTATATGGAATCCCATGGAATCCCATTATGGTGAATCCCATGTTCACTGCAGCAATAGCTACAATAGTCAAGGGATGAGAACAACTTGAGTCCATCAATGCACGAACAGGTAAAGAAACTATGATATATGTAGACACATAAAATGTACCTAGATATGAATGCTCTTCAACCATAAAAGAAGGAAATGGTGCCATTTGTGACAACATAGATGGGCCTCTTAAAGGTATGATGCTAAGTGAAATAACTCAGAGAATGACAATGGCCATATATGATCTCACTTACATGTGGGATCTTTAAAAAAAAACAAGAACACCAAGCTTCTAGAAATAGAGATCCGAGTTGTGGTTATCAGAGATGGGGGGAGGGGTGGAATTGGATGGAGGTGACCAAAAGGTACAAATTTCTAGTTGTAAGATAAAGAAGTTCCGGAGAGGCAATATACAGCATGGTGAGCACAGTTCACACTACGGTATGGTGTATTTTAAAGCTGTTACGAGAGATCTTACAAGTTCTCATCACAGGGAAAGACACCTGTAACTAGGCGAGGTGATGGCTATTAACTAACCTCATTGTGGGATTCATTTTACAATATATACATATGTCAAATCGCTATGCTGTATACCTGAAATTTACACCATGTTATATATCAATTTTATCTCAATAAAACTGGGAAAAAATGTGTGTTTAAAAAATGAGCTTTCTGCAAATGGATACATAAGAGGGAGGTAAACTTGATCATGCCATTTATTCACCTTTCTAAGGAACTATTCAGACCTTTCAGTCGCTGTTTGACTGCAGAATATTCTCTCTCCAGATATGTCTTTCCGCATTCACGAGGCAAGCACTTTCATCTGTCGGCCCTTGCCTTACTCTCTCTCTCTCTCTCTCTCTCTCTCTCTCTCTCTCTCATATTAGTCT
>NW_026059079.1:0-12011 GCF_023721935.1 Panthera uncia | reverse complement strand
AAAAAAAAAAAAATCAAACAATAAAAGCACGAATGAAAGAGGAGAGATAATAATCAAGACTGAGGAAATACAAAACAATTATAAGAGAATATTATGAGCAATAATATGCCAACAATTTGGGCAATCTGGAAGAAATGGATAAATTCCTAGAAACATAAAAATCACCAAAAATGAAACAGGAAAATATAGAAAATTTGAACAGACACATAACAAGCAAATAAATTGAATCAGTAATAAAAAATTTCCAAACAAACAAGAGTCAAGTGTCAGATGGCTTCCCAGGTGAATTCTACCAAACATTGAAAGAAAAATTGATACCTATTCTTTCAAAACTGTTCCAAAAAAAATAGAAATGGAAGGAAAACTTCCAAACTAATTCAATGAAGTCAACATTACCTTGACTCCAAAAGCCGACAAAGACCCCACTAAAAAGGAGAATACAGACCAATACCCAGATGAATAGTAATGCAAAAATTCTCAACAAGATACTAACAAAAACAAATCGAACAGTGTATTAAAAGAATGTGGGGGGCACCTGGGTGGCTCAGCCAGTTAAGTGTCCGACCTCAGCTCAGGTCATGATCTTGCCATTCATGAGTTCGAGCCCCACATTGGTTTGCTGCTGTCAGCCTGTCAGCACAGAGCCCTCTTTGATCCCTTGTCTCCCTTTCTCTGCCCCTCGCCCACTTGTGCTGTCTCAAAAATAAATATTAAAAAAAAGAATTATTCACCACAATCAAGTGGGATTTATTCCTGGGCTGCACGGTTGGTTCAATATGTATAAATCAATGAACGTGATATAACACATTAATAAAAGAAAGGATAAGAACTTATGATCCTCTCAACAGATGGAGAAATAGCATTTGACAAAATACAGCATTCTTTCCTGATGAAAACCTCCAAGAAAGTAGGGATACAAGGAACACACCTCTACATCATAAAGGCCCCATATGAAAGACACACAGCTAATATGATCTTTTTTTTAATTTAATTTTTTTTTTAATTTACATCCAAATTAGTTAGCATATAGTGAAACAATGATTTGAGGAGTAGATTCCTTAATGTCCCTTACCCATTTACCCCATTTTAGAAGGAACATTCCTCAACCTAATAAAGGCTATATGTGAAAAACCCACAGCTAACCATATTCAGTGTTGATAAACTGAGCTCATCCTGTAAGATCAGGGATAATACAATAACGTTTATTCCACTTTTATTCAACATAATACTTGAAGTACTATTTGCAGTATTCAGGCAACTAACAGAAGTAATAGACATACATATTGGTAAGGAAGAAGTTAAATTGTCACTATTTTCAGATGACATGATAATATACATAAAAGACCATAAAGACTTTATCAAAAAATACTAGATGTAATAAATGAATTCGGTAAAGTTTGAGTACAAAGTTAATAGCCAGAAATTGGTAGTGTTTCTATACATTAATAACAAGGTAGCATAAAGAGAAATTGTGAAAACAATTCACTTACAGTTGGTCCTGAATTAATAAAATACCTAGGCAGGTGGTGAAAGACTTGTACTCTGAAAACTATAAAACATTGATGACAGAAACTGAAGATGACACAAACAAATAGAAAGATATTCCATTCTCATAAAATGGAAGAACCTATACTGTTAAATTTTCCATATGACTGGAAAGCAATCTAGAGATTCAATGCAATCCCTATCAAAATACCAAGAAGTTTTTCACAGTCTTAGAACAAATAATTCTAAATTTTGTATGAAACCACAGAAGATCCCAAATAGCCAAAGTGATCTTTAGAAGAAAAAAACAAAGCTGGAGGCATCACAATCCCAGATTGCAAAATATACTACAAATCTGCAGTAATCAAAACAGTATGGCACTGGCACTAAACTAAACACATTAATCAATGGAACAGAATAGAGAGCCTAGAAATAAACTCACACTTTTATTGTTAATTAATCTATAATAAAGCAATCTATAATAATATACAATGGGAAAAGGATAGTCTCTTCAATAAACGGTGCTGGGAAACCTGGACACCTTAATGCAAAAGAGTAAAATTGGATCACTTTCTAACACCATACACAAAAATAAACTCAAAACTAAAGACCTAAATGTTAGGCCTGAAACCATAATAATCCTTGAAAAGATCTCTATGTAGTAATTTTATTGTTATTGACCATAGCAACATTTTTTTTTTAATGAATATGTGTCATCAGGCAAAGTAAACAAAAGCAAAAATAAACTATTGGGACCACACAAACTAAAAAGCTTTTGCACGGTGAAGGAAATCATTAACAAAACAAAAAGGTAACCTACTGAATGAGAGAATATATTTGCAAATGATATTTCCAATAACAAATTAAATCCAAAAAATATATAGAACTTATATAAGTCAGCCTTGAAAGGAAACCCAAAATAATCTGATTAAAAATGGACAGAACACCTGGATAGGCATTTCCCAAAAGAAGACACATAGATAGCCAACATACCCACGAAAAGATGTTCAACATCACTAATCATTAAAGAATTGCAGATCAATACCGCAGTGAGATACCACTTTACACATGGCAAGGTGGCTAGAATCAAATATAAAAGAAATAATAAATGCTGGTGAAGATGCAGAGAAAGAGGACCTCTCACGCACTGTTTGTGGGAATGTCAATTGGTACAGCTACTGTTGAAAGCAGTTTGGAATTTCCTCAAAACATTAAAAATAGAAATACCATATTTTTCAGTAATTCCACTACTGGATATTTACCCAAAGAAAATTAAAACACTAATTTGAAAAGATATATGCAAGCTTATATATTTTTGCTGCATTATTTACAATAGCCAATATATATATAGAAGCAACCTATAGCCAATATATATATGGAAGCAACCTAAGTGTCCATCAATAGATAAATGGATAAAGTAGTGGTATTTTTATATAATGGAATATTATGCAACCATAAAAGGATGAGATTTTGCCATTTGCAACAACATGGATGGACTTAGTATTATGCTAAGTGAAATAAGTCAGACTGAGAAACAAATATTATATGATTTCACGCACATGTGTAAACTAAAAAAAACAAAAATGATTAAATAAACAAAAATAGAATCCGACCTAAAAATGCAGAGAATAAACTAATGATTGCCAGAGGGAAGAAGGTTGGGAGTTGAGCAAAATGGGTAATGGGTAATGGGAGACATGGGCTCCCATTTATGGAATGAATAAGTCAAGGAAATAAAAGGAAGAGCATTAGCAATATAGTCAATGATATTTTAATAGGGTTGGGTGGTGAGAGATGGTAGCTACACTTAAGATGAGCATAGCATAATGTATAGAGATGTTGAATCACTATGTCGTACACCTGAAAGTAATGTAATATCATATGTCAACTATGCTGAAATTTAAAAATGAATAATAAGGAAATAAAGTATAGTGTATACAAACAGTAATTTCATTATCTAAAGTATGATTTATAATTCTGAACCAAGTGTTTATTTTCCATACCAAATATTTAAAATATCATTGCAGTTACAGCTCTTGTTGATATAGAGTAAATCACACAACAACCTTCTGAGCAATTTTACACTGAATAAGTTTTTAATATATACTATACGTACCTATACAATCTAAGGAGGAAAACCTTGTTCCCTATTCATTTCTTCTTATCTAATTATGCTATCTACAATGTCACAATTGATATACCTTTCTCTTTAAAATCTATTGAAGTTAGCAAAAATGATTAAAATAGTAACCACAGAAATAAAAAAATATATTAATTGTGTACAAGACAACTTTGTCTTTCTGGGTGTAATGATAGTGCAATTTCAAAAGCAAATTCTGAGCATAAGGGAGCAGGAGGAGTTAAGATGGTGGAGTAGCAGGGGTACTCTGGCCTTGTCTCATCCCTAGAACGCAGGTAGATCAATACCAAATCATTTCAAACAACTGGAAAGTCTATCTGAAGATTAAGAGAATAATCTGCATAATTTGATGGAGAGAATGTGGCTGGTATGCGGTGTGGAAAAGGGAATTAGGGGAGAGAAAAGCCATGGTGCTACACAGGAATGGGAACCTTTTTCAAGAAGAGGAGAAAGAGAGAGGGGGATAGAGAACAGTGTGTTGGTTTCACCCAAAAAAAGCACTCCACCTGAAAGTAGCTAGAGAGAAAGAGAGAGAGAGAGAGAGAGAGGAGAGAGAGAGAGAGAGAGAAAACAAAAGAGAGAGTGAAAACATGCACAGGGGACTGCACAAGAAAACACTACCCCAATATCATTGATGGGAAAAAGAGAGGGTTTCAATACCCCAGTTTTTTATGAACAGAAGAGTGCAGAGTCTGAAGTTTCAGAAGCCAGCACATGGCAGTGCTCTGGCGATGAAGCAAGGTGCAGCCCCAGGAGGACAAAGCACAGTCTGAAGTTCCCTTGGGTCACATGGGAAAAAGCAGTTCCCTTGCTTGGAGTGCATTTGGTAGAGGTGATATGGCCTCCTGGAAGGCAAAGACCCACAGGCGTCATAAAGCTGCCCTATTTACCAATATAGGAACAAAGACACCCACTGAAAGCAGCAAACCCTGGTGCCAGCTGTATGTTGCAATTTACCATAAACTCTGAGCTGCTGCTGCTGTGCAGTCACATGACCATTTTCTGGGACAAGCCAGCACTGGCCACAGTGTGGCAAGACCATCCCTCAGAGGATCAGCATGGGTCCAAGCCTCAGGGGTCTCTAAAATGGGGGGTCTTGAAACACAGCCACACTTGAAATAATACTCAGGAGGGCATTGCTGCCTAGCAGCTGGACAGTTTGGACACAGACAAGGTGAAGGCAGGGAGCTGACAGAAGCTGGGGACAGAGGAAGAGTGATTGATCACTCATCTGTGAGGGTGTAACATCCTGCTCCAGAGACTAGAGAGTGAAGTAAAACCATTTTCTCCACTAGCCCACCAGCCAGTGGTGATTGACCTCAGTGAGCTAAACAGAAACACCAAGTGGAGAACAGAGCCATTACATCAAACCCTGACCTCCTTCACCCTCCAAGCACAACTCCACTAGAGCGAGTAAGTCTGAGCATCAGAAGAGTGGTCCCTTCCCCCAGAAGACCAGCACAAATGCCTTCCACACACTAAGTCTACTGATCATGGAGTGCTGCCAAGTTTCAGCTCTAGAGAAAACTGGATCTGGCTTCCTCTGGGTTTTTTGTTTTGTTTATTTAGTTGGGTTATTTTGCTTCTGTTTTTATTTTTTGCCTTTTTTGCCTTGGACACAGAAAGAGCAAAAGCTGTATTTTATTTATTTTATTATACTTTTTTTAATTTTAATTTTTTATCTTTTCTTTTCTTCTTCTTTTTTTTTCTTCTTCTTTCTATCAAGCTTCACTTAACAAGCAAACCAACACACTTGGGACCTAGGATCCAGATTCTTTTATTTTTTTTTAATTTAAAATTATTTTATTTTATTTTATTTTATTTTATTTTATTTTATTTTATTTTTCTCCTCCAAAATGACAAGATGGAAGCATTCACACAAAAGAAAGAACAGGAAGAAATGATGGCCAGCGATTTAATTAATACAGATATAATTAAGATGTCTGAACTAGAATTTAAAGCAATCATAAGGATCCTAGCTGGGCTTGAAAAAAGCATAGAAGACACTAGAGGATGCATTACTGCAGAGATAAAAGAGCTAAAATCTAGTCAGGCCAAAATGACTAAAACTATAACGTAGATGCAAACCTAAAGAAGAGGGAAACAAAGGTCATTAATCACGAAGCTAGACTTACAGAATTCAGTGACTCATTAAAATGGAATGACATTTGTATCATAGATATCCCATAAGATGAAGAGAAAGAGAAAAAAAAGGACAAAAGGCTTATGTGAGCAAATTATATCTGAAAACCTAGCTAACCTGGGGAAGGTCACAGACATCAAAATCCAAGAAACACAGAGAATTCCCATTAAATCCAACAAAAGCTGACCATGACCAAAGCATATCATAGTTAAATACATAAAATACACAGACAAGAGAGAATTTTGAAAGCACCAAGGGAGAAATAGCCCTTAACATAAAAAGGAAAACAGACATATTTTCAGATCTGTCCACAAAATCTCGCCAAGTCAGAAGGGAATGGAAGGACATATTTAATTCACTGAATGGGAAAATTATGCAGCAGAGAATACTCTATCCAACAAGGCAGTCACCTAAAATAGGAGAAATAAAGTGTTTCCCATAGAAACAAAAAATAAAGGAGTTCATGGCCAATAAAGCAGTGCTAAAAAAATATTAAGGGGGACTCTTTGAGTGGGGGAAAAATGACCAAAAGCAACAAAGATTAGAATGGACCAGAGAGCATCACCAGAAATACCAACATTACAAGTAACACAATGGCACTAAACTAATACCTGTCAATAATCACCGAGAATGAAAATGAAATAAAAAAAAAAAAAAAAAAAAAAAAAAGAAAATGAATTAATGCTCCAATCAAAAGACATAGGGTATCAGAATAGATTTTTAAAAACACCCATCTATATGCAGCCTATAAGAGACTAATTTTAGACATAAATACATCAACAGATTGAAAGTGAGAGGATGGAGAATTATCTATCATGCTAATGAATGCCAAAATAGAGCCAGGGAGTCCATACTTGTATCCAACAAACTACGTTTTAAACCAAAGCCTGTAACAAGAGATGAAGAAGGGCACTATATCATAACTAAGGGGTCTATCCATCTAAAAGATCTAACAATTGTTAATCTTCAAATTGGGAGCTCCAAATTGGGAACAATTAATAAAAATCAATTAATAAAAAAAAAACATAAAGCAACTCATGGCAATAATACAATAATAGTAGGGGACTTTAATACCCCACTTACTGCAATGGACAGATGATCTAAACAGAAAATCAACAAGTAAACAATGGTTGTGAATGACACACTGAACCAGATGGATATCACAGATATATTCAGAACATTCCATCTTAAAGCAGCAGAATACACCTTCTTTTTGAGTGCACATGAATCATTCTCCAGAATAGATCACATACTGGGTCACAAATCAGAGCTCAACAAGTATAAAAAGATTGAGATGATACCATGCATATTTTCAGGTTACAATGCAATGAAACTTGAAGTCAACCACAAGAAAAAAATTGGAAAGACCACAAATACTTGGAAGCTAAATAGCATCCTACTAAAGAATGAATGGGCTAGCCAGAGAACTAATAAGTACATGGAAGCAAATTAAAATGAAAACACAATAGTCCAAAATAATTGGGATGCAGCAAGGGCAGTCTTAAGAGGGAAGTATATTGCAATACAGGCCTACACCAAGAATCAATAAAGGTTACAAAGATACAACTTGTCTTTGCACCTAAAGGAGCTAGGAAATGAACAACAAATAAAACCTAAAGCCAGCAGAAGAAGAGGAATAATGAAGACTAGAACAGAAAAAACAAACAAACAAACAAAAAACAGTAGAACAGATCAATGAAACTAAGAACTGGTTCTTTCAAAGAATTAAGAAAATTGATAACCCCCTAGCCAGACTTATCAAAGAGAAAAGAGAAAGGAACCAAATAAATAAAATCATAAAAGAAAGGGGAGCGATCAAAACAAACACCACAGAAATTGCAATTATAATAGAATATTACAAAAATTTATATGCCAACAAACTGGGCAATCTGGAAGAAATGGATAAATTCCTAGAAACATACAAACTAAGAAACTGAGACGGGAAGAAAGAGAAAATTTGAACAGACCCATAACCAGCAAATAGATTGAAATAGTAATAAAAAATCTCACAACAAACAAAAGTCCAGGGTCAGATGGCTTCCCAGGGGAATTCTACTAGACATTTAAGGAATTCTCAGTACCTATTCTTCTTAAACTGTTCCAAAAAACAAGAATGGAAGGAAAACATCCAAACTCACTCTAGGAGCCCACCATTACCTTGTTTCCAAAACCATAAAAAGACTCCACTAAAAAGAAGAATTACAGACCAATATCCGTGTTGAACATGGATTTAAAATCTATCAACAAGATACTAGTAAATCAAATTCAACAGTATATTACAAGAATGATTGACTGTGATCAAGTGGGATTATTCCTGGCTTGCAGGCCTGGTTAAATACTCACAAATCAATCAATGTGATAAACCACATTAATAAAATAAATAATAAGAACCACACATTTTTCTCAATAGATGCAGAAAAAGCATTTGACAAAATACAGCATCCATTCTGTATAAAAACTCTCAACAAAGTAGAGATAGGTGGAACATGCCTCAATATCACAAAGGCCATATATGAAAGACCCACAGCTCATATCATCCCTAAAGGGAAAAATTGAGAGACTTCTCCCTATAGTCAGGAAGAAGTCAAGGGTGTCCAGTCTCACCATTATTATTCATAGTACTGGAAGTCTTATCAGCAATCAGACAACACAAAAAATAACAAGCATCCAAATCAGCAAGGAAGAAGTCAAAATTCCACTATTTGCAGAAAACACAATACTCTATGTAGAAAACACAGGAGAGGTAATTAAGATGACAGAGAAGTAGGGGGACTGAGATTTCCCTCGTCCCTCTAACACAACTGTACTGAGGTCAGATCGCTTGGAACATCCAGAAAATCAATCTATGGAGTGGCAGAAAGATCTCCACAGGTGGAGGGAGACAGCTTGCTGAAATCAAGGTGTGTGTATGTGAATTGGGGGAGATAAAATACAGCCAGCCTCTCCTCCAGACCAGCAAAGCCACTGGTCTCAGGCACAAACAGACAACCGTTTTTTGTTTTTTTCTCTTTGTCTGTTTGTTTGTCAGTTTGTCCTCTTGTCTTCTCCTAACTTTTTATTTCTACCCTATTCTTCCTTTTTTTTTTTGAATCAGGCTCATATTTTCTGATTTTTTTGGTCAATTCTTTGTGTGTGTGTGTATGTGTATATATATATATATATATACATATATATATATGTATATATATATATATATATAATTTTTTCTGTCTTTTCTTTGTGTGTTTTTGTATTTAATCAGGCATTTTTAGGCTATTCTTCTTACACGTTTTCAATATCTACTTATTCTTTATTTTCCTTAATATCTCTCTGGATTCAGCCTTATAGTTTTTGATAATCTGCTTGGTCTTCTTTTCTCCCCTTTCATTTTTCTGTTTGTATGGGGTCAGGGTCCTCCCCTTTCCTTTTTTTCTGGGTTGCGTCAATAAAGAAATCAAAGCACAACTACTTGAAGGTCCAAACACTGCACTGCTACAAGCAAGGAGAAGCTTTGCAGAAGACTGACCAGTAAGATAGAGCAGCCAGAACACAACAAAAGAGTATGTGCAACACACTCCAAAAAACACTTCCTAGCTCAAGCCCTGGAAATGTATGACCTCTTTTTAATACATTAGTACTCGCAGGTGCAGGACACATAAAAGGCTACTAAAACACCTAAAAGACACAAACTTGGCCAAAATGATGAAATAAAGAACTATCATCAAAAGAAAATTCAGGAATAATTGATAGCCAGAGAATTGCTCAAAACAGATATTGAGAATATATCTGAACAAGAATTTAAAACAACAGTCATAGGATTATCTGTTGGGCTTGAAAAAGCATAGAAGACAACAAAGAATCTATTGCTGCAAAGATCAGAGACCTAAGAAATATTCACGGTAAATTAAGATATGCTATAAATGAGATGCAAAATAAACTAGATACAGTGACAGCGAGGACGGAAGAAGCATACAAGAGAATATGGGAAATAGAAGATAAAATTATGGGAAATGATAAAGCTGAAAAAAAGAAAGAAAAGAAATTACTAGATCATGAGGGGAGAATTAGAGAGCTAACTGATTACATAAAACAAGCCAACATCTGTATCATAGGAGTTCCAGAAGAAGAGCAAGAAAAAGGGGCGGAAGGTTTAGTTGAACAAATTATAGCTAAAAAGTTCCATAATCTGGGGAAAGGAAAAAGCATCCAAGTCCAAGAGGCACAGAGAACTCCTTTCAAAACCTGCCGTAGACTCTGGGTCTGGAGTTCTCTCTTGTCCAGCAAGAAAGTGGAATGCAGGATTAAAAATGTGACAGAGCCTAATGTCCAGGAGGAGACAAGAGCCCCGTGTAAGGGTCCTTGCTCCATTTACATTAGGATCAGAAGGCTTACAAGCATGATGGGCATGTACAGAGAGACAATGAATCCATGAACATTAACTCATGGGCGTGGGGAAAAGGGGGTTTTGGAGATATGTGGTGTTAGGGTTTGGGTCAATACAAAACAATATTCTGGTGCTGGGTGGAAGGTTGTTTACATCAAACATGAGGTGCTACCTCTGTTCACCTAAACTGGCCTAGGGGACAAGAAAGACAGAGCATGCTACCTCAGGGTCAACAAGGCACTTTTCTTTTGCTAATTAGCTCCGCTCTAGGCAACTTCGCCCCACTGCGGTCTTTAGCCTTTTTTACCTGTTTACCTAATTTGGTCCTTCCTTCATGTGAAAGCAGTTTTCTCTTATTGTACTAAATTGGGGGGGGGGCATTTCCATCCTGAATATCTAATCTTTCTTGCCTCATCTTGGATGTTTTCATCTTGAGATTCCATATTCCTATACCTTTGTCCTATACTGGGGGCCTTTGTCCTGTTTACCTAATCTTGTTTACCCAAACCTGGCTGTATACATCCTATGACTTTCAATTCTTTATGCCTTGTTAACCTATCAGTGCAAGCTCAGGGAATTCCTAAGCCTATTCCCAACAAAAACCAATAAAAACAGGTCAACACCAGGTCATATCATAGTGAAACTGGACAAATACAAAGATAAAGAAAGAATTCTGAAAGTAGCTAGGGACAAATGGGCCTTAAAGTACATGGGTAGACACATAAGGATAGTAGGAGACCTGTCCACCGGAACTAGGCAGGCCAGAAGGGAGTGGCAGGAAATATTCGGTATGCTGAATAGGAAAAATCTGCAGCCAAGAATCCTTTATCCAGAAAGGTTGTCATTCAAAATAAAAGGAGAGACAAAGACTTTCCCAGACAAACAAAACCTAAAAGAGTTCGTGATCACTAAACCAGCCCTGCAGGAGATGCTAAGGGGGATTCTTTGAGTGGAAAGCAGTAAAGACTACAAAGGACTAGAGACATCACCACAAACACTAAACCTACAGATAATACCATGACACTAAATCCACATCTTTCAGTAGTCACTCTGAATATAAATTGACTAAACGCCCCAATCAGAAGACATAGGGTATCAAAATGGATAAAATAAGACCACTTATGTGTTGCGTCCAAGAAAGTCATTTTAGACCTAAGGATACCTGCAGATTGAAAGTGAGGCAATGGACAACCATCTATCATGCTAATAGACATCAAAAGAAAACCAACTAGCCATACTTATATTGGACAAACTAGATTTAATTGTTTTAATTTTATTTTTTTAAATTTACATCCAAATTAGTTAGCATATAGTGAAGAAATGACTTCAGGAGTAGATTCCATAATACCCTTTACCCATTTAGCCTGTCCCCCCTCCCACAACCCCTCCAGCAACCCTCAGTTTGTTCTCCATATTTATGAGTCTCTTCTGTTTTGTCCCCCTCCCTGTTTTTATATTATTTTTGTTTCCCTTTCCTTATGTTCATCTGTTTTGTCTCTTAAAGTCCTCATATGAGTGAAGTCATATGATTTTCTCTTTCTCTAACTGACTAATTTCACTTAGCATGATCCCCTCCAGTTCCATCCACGCAGTTGCAAATGGCAACATTTCATTCTTTTTGATTGCCAAGTAATACTCCATTGTGTATATATATATATATATATATATATATAATACTCCATTGTGTGTGTGTATATATATATATATGTGTGTGTGTGTGTGTATATATATGTGTGTGTGTGTGTGTGTATATATATATATATATATATAGAGAGAGAGAGAGAGAGAGACGACATTTTCTTTATACATTCATCCATCGAGGGATATTTAGGCTCTTTCCATACTTTGGCTATTGTTGATAGTGCTGCTATAAACATGGG
>NW_026059078.1:0-12024 GCF_023721935.1 Panthera uncia | reverse complement strand
CTCAAAGGAAATTCCAGGAAATAGTGACAGCTAATGAATTGATCACAACCAATTTAAGCAATATAACTGAACAAGAATTTAGAATAATGGTCATAAAATTAATTGCTGGGCTTGAAAAAAACATAGGGGACAGCAGAGAATCTATTTATACAGAGATCAAGGGAATAAAAATGGTCAAGATGAATTTAAAAATGCTATAAATGAGGTACAAAATAACATGGAGGTGGCCACAGTGCATATTGAACAGGCAGAGGGGAGAATAAGTGAATTACAAGATAAAATATGGAAAAAAGAGGAAGCTGAGAAAAAGAGAGATAAAAAAAACCCCAGGAATATGAGGGGAGAATTAGAGAACTAAGTGAGGCAATCAAACAGAACAATATCTGTATCATAGAAATTCCAGAAGAAGAGAGAGAAAGGAGCTGAAGGTGTACTTGAACAAATCATAGCTGAGAACTTCCCTGATCTGGGGAAGGAAACAAGCATTGAAATCCAAGAGGCACAGAGAACTCCCTTCAGATTTAACTTGAATTGATCTTCTGCACGACATATCATAGTGAAACTGGCAAAATACAAGGATAAAGAGAGAATTCTGAAAGCAGCTAGGGATAAATGGGCCTTAACATACAAAGATAGACACATAAGGGTACTATCAGACCTATGTACTGAAACTTTGCAGGCCAGAAAGGAATGGCAGGAAATCTTCAATGTGATGAACAGGAAAAACATTCAGCCAAGAATCCTTCATTCAGCAAGTCTGTCATTCAGAATAGAAGGAGAGATAAAGGTTTTCCCAAACAAACAAAAACTGAAGGAATTAATCACCACTAAACCAGCCCTAAAAGAAATCCTAAGGGGGACTCTGTGAGTGAAATGTTGCAAGGACCACAAAGAACCAGAGACATCACCACAAGCATGAAACCTACAGATAACACAATGATTCTAAACTCATATCTTTCAATAATAACACTGAATGTAAATGGACTCAATGCTCGAATCAAAAGACATTGGGTATCAGGATGGATAAAAAAAAAAACAAGACCCATGTACTTGCTGTCTACAAGAGACTCATTTTAGACCTGAGGACACCGTCAGATTGAAAGTGAAGGGATGGAGAACTATCTATCATGCTACTGGAAGTCAAAAGAAAATGGAGTAGCCATTCTTATATCAGACAAACTAGACTTTACATTAAAGGCTGCAACAAGAGATGAAAAAGGGCATTATATAATAATTACAGAGTCTATCCATCAGGAAGAGCTAACAGTTATAAATGTCTACGCACCGAATTTAGAGCACCCAAATATATAAATCACAAACATAAGCAATCTTATTGGTAAGAATGTGGTAATTTCAGGGGACTTTAATACTCCACTTACAACAATGGATAGATCATCTAGACAGAGAATCAATAAAGAAAAGTGGCCCTGAATGATACATTGGACCAGATGGACTTAACAGATATATTTAGAACTTTACATCCCAAAGCAACAGTATATACTTTCTTCTCAAGTGCACATGGAACAGTCTCCAAGATAGATCACATACTGGGTCACAAAAAAAAAGCCCTCAATAAATATAAAATAATTGAGACCATACCATGCACACTTTCAGATCACAATGCTATGAAACTTGAAATCAACCACAGGAAAAAGTCTAGAAAACCTCCAAAAGCATGGAGGTTAAAGAAAACCCTACTAAAGAATGAATGGGTCAACCAGGCAATTAGAGAAGAAATTAAAAAATACATGGAAACAAATGAAAATGAAAATACAACAATCCAAACCCTTTGGGATGCAGCAAAGGCAGTCCTGAGAGGAGAATACATTGCAATCCAGGCCTATCTCAAGAAACAAGAAAAATCCCAAATACAAAATCTAACAGCACACCTAAAGGAAATAGAAGCAGGACAGCAAAGATACTCCAAACCCAGTAGCAGAAGAGAAATAATAAAGATCAGAGCATAAATAAACAATATAGAATTTAAAAAAGTAGAGCAGATAAATGAAACCAAGAGTTGTTTTTTTAAATAAACAAAATAGATAAACCTCTAGCCATGCTTTTCAAAAAGAAAAGAGAGAGGACCCAAATAGATAAAAATCATGAATGAAAATGGAATTATTACAACCAATCCCTCAGAAATACAAGCAATTATCAGGGAATACTATGAAAAATTATATGCCAACAAACTGGACAACCTGGAAGAAATGGACAAATTCCTAAACACACACATACTTCCAAAACCCAAACACGAAGAAATAGAAAATTTGAACAGACACATAACTAGTGAAGAAATTGAATCAGTTATCAAAAATCTCCCAACAAATAAGAGTTCTGGACCAGATGGCTTCCCTGGGGAATTCTACCAGACATTTAAAACAGAGATAATACTGGGACTCCTGGGTGACTCAGTCAGTTGGGTGTCTGACTTCAGCCCAGGTCATGATCTCATGGTTCATGGGTTTGAGCCCTGTGTTGGGCTCTGTGCTGACAGCTCAGAGCCTGGAGCCTGCTTTGAATCCTGTGCCTCCCTCTATCTCTGTCCCTTCCCTACTCACACTCTGTCTGTCTCTGTCTCTAAAAAATAAATAAACATTGACAAAATTTTTAAACAGAGATAATACCTATCCTTCTCAAGCTGTTCCAAAAAAATAGAAAGGGAAGGAAAGCTGCTGGGTTCATTCTATGAAGCCAACATTACTTTGATTCCCAAACCAGACAGAGACTTAGCAAAAAAATAGAACTACAGGCCAATATCCCTGATGAATATGGATGTAAAAATTCTCAACAAGATACTAGCAAATTGAACTCAACAGCATATACAAAGAATTATTCACCATTATCAAGTGGGATTCATTCCTGAGCTGCAGGGCTGGTTCAATATTCACAAATCAATCAATGTGATACATCACATTAATAAAATAAAAGATAAGAACCATATGATCCTGTCAATAGATGCATAAAAAGCATTTGACAAAATACAGCATCCTTTCTTAATAAAAACCCTCGAGAAAGTCGGGATAGAAGGAACATACTTAAACATCATAAAATCCATGTATGCAAAGCCCACAGCTAATATCATCCTCAATGGGGAAAAACTGAGAGCTTTCCCCCTGAGATTATGAACACAACAGGGATGTCCACTGTCACCGCTGTTGCTTAACATAGTGTTGGAAGTCCAGCATCAGCAATCAGACAACAAAAGGAAATCAAAGGCATCAAAATTGGCAAAGATGAAGTCAAACTTTCACTTTTTGCAGAGGACATGATACTCTACATGGAAAACCCAACAGACTCCACCAAAAGTCTGCTAGAACTGATACATGAGTTCAGCAAAGTTTCAGTGTACAAAATTAATGTACCAAAATCTGTTGCATTTTTATACACCAACAATGAAGCAACAGAAAGAGAAATAAAGAAACTGATCCCATTCACAATTGCAAAAAGAATCATAAAATACCTAGGAATAAATTTAACCAAAGATGTAAAAGATCTGTATGCCAAAAACTATAGAAAGCTAATGAAGGAAATTGAAGAAGACACAAAGAAATGGAAAAACATTCTGTGCTCAGGCATTGGAAGAATAAATATTGTTAAAATGTCAATACTACCCAAAGCTATCTACACATTCAATAAAATCCCAATCAAAATTGCATTGGCATTCTTCTCAAAGCTAGAACAAACAATCCTAAGATTTGCATGGAACCACAAAAGACCCCAAATATCCCAAGTAATATTGAAGAAGGAAACCAAAGCAGGAGACATCACAATCCCAGGATTTAGCCTCTAGTACAAAGCTGTAATCATCAAGACAGTATGGTGTTGGCACAAAAACAGACACATAGACCAATGGAATAGAAAAGAGACTACAGAATTGGACCCAAATGTATGGCTAACTAATCTTTGACAAAGCAGGAAAGAATATCCAATGGAAAAAAGACAGTCTCTTTAACAAATGGTGCTGGGAGAACTGGACAGCAACATGCAGAAGGATGAAACTAGACCACTTTCTTACACCATTCACAAAAATAAACTCAAAATGGATGAAGGACCAGAATGGGAGACAGGAAACCATCAAAACCCTAGAGGAGAAAGCAGGATAAAACCTCTCTTACCTCAGCCACAGCAATTTCTTACTTGACACATCCCCAAAGGCAAGGGAATTAGAAGCAAAAATGAACTATTGGTATCTCACCAAGATAAAAAGCTTCTGCACTGCAAAGGAGACAATCAACAAAACTAAAAGGCAATGGATGGAATGGGAAAAGATATTTGCAAATGACATATCAGATAAAAGGCTAGTATCCAAAATCTACCAAGAACTCACCAAACTCCACACCTGAAAAACAAATAATCCAGTGAAGAAATGGGTAGAAGACATGAGTAGACACTTTTCTAAAGAAGACATCCAGATGACCAACAGGCACATGAAAAGATGCTCAACATCACTCCTCATCAGGGAAATACAAATCAAAATCACAATGAGATACCACCTCACACCTGTCAGAATGGCAAACATTAACAACTCAGGAGACTATAGATATTGGCAAGGATATGGAGAAACAGGAACCCTCTTGCACTGTTGGTGGGAATGCCAACTGGTGCAGACACTCTGGAAAACAGTATGGAAGTTCCTCAAAAAATTAAAAATAGATCTACCCTATGAGCCAGAAATAGCACTACTAGGAATTTACCCAAGGGATACAGGAGCGCTGATACATAGGGGCACTTGTACCCCAATGTTTATAGCAGCACTTCCAACAATAGCCAAATTATGGAAAGAGCCTAACTGTCCATCAACTGATGAATGGATAAAGAAGATGTGTTTTATATATACAATGGAATACTACTTGGCAATGAGAAAGAATGAAATTTGGCCATTTGTAGCAACATGGATAGAACTGGAGGGTATTATGCTAAGTGAAATAAGTGAGGCAGAGAAAGACAGATACCATATTTTTTCACTCATGTGAATCCTGAGAAACTTAACAGAAGACCATGGGGGAGTAGAAGGGGGAAAAAAGTTACAGAGAGAGAGGGAGGCAAACCATAAGAGACTCTTAAATACTGAGAACAAACTGAGGGTTGACGGGGGGTGAGGGAGAGGGGAAACTGGGTGATGGGCTTTCAGGAGGGCACCTGTTGGGATGAGCACTGGGTGTTGTATGGAAACCAATTTGACAATAAATTATATTTAATAATTAAAAAAAGAAGCCCTAGCCTGAGTGTGCAGGCCCTTCAAAGGGGAATGCAGAAGTTTGAATAATCTAGCCAGGGTCCAGGGTCGGATGGGATGAGGACAGTCCTAGAGGTGAAGTTGCTGTGTATCTTAAAACAAACAGCCTTTTCGTGACAAGCTAGGCAGATTGCTCCTTTCCACCTCCCTGTGCCATATGAGGAGGCTCCCAATAAGATTTGAGAACAGGAATAATTTGTAGGGTAATACTTATTTCTGGGAGTCTGGTAGCTGAATGACAGTACAACAAAAAGTTTCATTTTCAACTCTATAAATGCCACAAAAGTCTTATTTCTACATAAGTGTCAAGAAGAAATGTTGGTGTCTTTTCTCCTCTTTGTCCTCTAAAATCTTTTGATAGAGTTGGGGATAACACTCTAATGCACAAGGAAAAATTAAGGCACAATTGACAACAGTCTGTAATTAAGTGCTAAATTATCTGGCACAGACCTTAAGTGCTTCAGGAATCCAAAGGAGGGGCAATCAATGAAGGCTGAGTAATGTGTGGGCAGCTGTTCCTCTGATGTCTGAGAATCTATGACTCTCATCAGTCCAGATTTCCTGGAGGAGGTGGGACTGGCACTAGACCCTAAAGGATAGAGAAGATGGGCTTGGAGGAGGGGAGGAGACTCTAGATTAAAGCACAGGGAATGGTGGAGCAAAGGCAAGGAGGCAGATGGACATTAGGCCCAACAGGAGGAGGTATGTTTCCAACAGGAGTGGGGTGGTGTGTGTAGGGAATCAGGGTGGTCATAGGGCTGGCTATTGGGGCAGGGGAGCTGTGGAGTCCAGGCTCCATGACTTTGGAAAACTAGCCAGCAACTGTGGACAGGTGAATCTAGACTCAAAAAAAATCTCTTTCAAAGCTTAATTTCCTGAGGAATCTGTATCATGGCTCCACCTTTCAAGGAGGTCCCATCTCTGTATAGGCAATGTCTCATTTAATGTTGCAAACAACCCTGGAGGGGAGAGAGTGTTAAGGAACCTTGGACTCCAATCAGACATGGGCTCAATCAGGACAACAGTGTAGGTTGGAATGTCACCTCCTTTCCAAAATCCAATGCAAGCACTCTGGGATGGAGCAGAGGTAGTAGATGTCAAATTTTGCTTCCAGGAATCTAGAAGCATCTCACACCCAGAATTTTTCTTTTTGCTCACTTCCTGCAAAAATGTACCTGCTTAACAAAAACAATAATACTATCGTTAATTGTGTGTCTACACAATGCTAAGTACTTGAAAAGAATAAATTAATTTCATCCTTACATCAATCCTGTGAAGTGAGCACTATTTTTATCTCTGTTTTACAGATGAGGAAACAGACACCAAAAGGGTAAGCAACTTGTCCAAGGTCACATGGCTGGTAAGTGATTCTATCTAAATCAGGTAGGCTGCCACCCCAGCCCATCCTTTCACCTGCCTCACTCCAAAGGCACCCTCTGGGCACATTCACAATAGACTCTTCCAAATAGGAAATGTCTCATTCAATGCCCATGAAAGCCCTGGATGGGAGGGACTATTTAGGGACCCGAAATTCCAAACAGATGTGGTCTGACCAGAGAGATTAGAGTGGGTAGGAATGTCATAGTGTTAAAAAAAATCTGGCTTAGAGCCAGTCTGTTTCTATTTTCCCACTTGCCATTATCACTGGGACCCCCTATCAGCAGCAGCAATAACAAAAACAAGCCCAGAAACTTCTTGAACCTCCAAGCCAACTTGCTTTACTTGAGTACCCCAGGAGTCCTGCCAGCAGAGACAGGGCATGTGTGGCACCATGGCCCTTCTTGGGCTATTCTGTGGGCCTGGGAAGAAGGATAACAAGGCATATTAGTGCTGACAGAAGCCAGAGGAACAAGATGGAAGAGGGGGGTAATAATGAACCCAGGGAAGCATGACCAAGGGTGAAGGAGGATGAGGCCCCACAGGCAGGGGACAGGGGAGATCCTGAGGTACAGGCATTTCAGCACAATCTAGACTGAAGAGCAGATATTGGGGCAAACTGAAATTAGGTCAAAATAAAACCTCAAACCAGCCCTTGTGAGAACAACTAGCTGTCTTGGTGTGGACAATAAATGGGTAACTTCCAGGCTAGTGTCCTTCACAGAGAAAGAGTAGGTGCCTGAAAAGGGTCTAGTGAGAATACAAACCTGATGCATCAGGCTCAAGACTCCATGCTTTATAGACTTGCTGTAGACTGCTGTGTTAACTTTTTGTTGTGCCATGGGCCCTTGGATGACTGGTGAAACCCATGAACCCCTTCTCAGTATAATACTTTATTTTTTTAATGTTTATTTATTTTGAGAAAGAAAGAGTGTGCAAGTGGGAGAGAAGGGCAGAAAGAGAGATATAGAAAATCTTAAGTGGCTTCCTCACTCAGCACAGAGCCTGATTTCAGAGCTCCATTTCACAAAGCGTGAGATCATGACCTGATTTAAAATCAAGAGTCAGTGATTTAATCAACTGAGCCACCCAGGCACCCCAATACTTTAAATACATACAATTACAAAAGAAACAAATTATATCAAAATAATGAACAAAACTTGTATGATATACTAACATAAATGCTCCTTTATGCATGAAATAAAAAATTTAGTGGTGAGTCTAACAACTACTGTAATTTCAAAATAATGTCAATTGTAAAGACTATCTAGAGGTGGCTGCAATAATAATAATAATGTGAATATGAAAATATCTGTGAGGGCACCTGAGTGGCTCAGTCGGTTAAGTGTCCAAGTCTTGATTTTGGCTCAGGTCATGATCTCATAGATTGTGAGTTTGAGCCCTGCATCAGGCTCTGCACTGACAGCATGGAGCCTGCTTGGGATTCTCTCTCTCTCTCTGACCTCCCCCTCTCATAAACAAACAAACAAACAAACAAACATAAAAAAGAAAGTATCTGTGATTTCTCTTGGAGACAAAAGTCTCACGTGTTCCTAATGCTGTTGCATTAATCACATGAGAATAAAATCGCATGAGAAATTTCAATTAGAAGTTAACAAAAGTAAGAATTCATTTTTTTTCCTCCCAATGTCACAGGGGCCCTAATTGAGAAACATGTATAAGACAATGGTAATTCATTACACTTAGGAACAAATGACTGGAGACCTAGTCCCAGATTTCCTACTCATTGTGTGCCCAAGAAAGTGGGCTCTGACTCTTGATGGCCAGCTCATGAGATTACTCTATTCTTCTTCCCCACAAATGTTTATAAGAAGGTGCAGCTGCTGAGTTCTCTGCCTTGGTTTAGGAGACAAGGCACAGGGAAGTCCAATCCCAAGTCCAAATTCAAGTCCATTGACCTACCAGCCCCCTACACAGATCTTCATGTTCATAGGCCTATTCTTTTTGGATATGGAATGGGGTTCCTCCTGTATTTTGTTAATTGGTTCTAGGGCCCATAACTGAAAAGGAATCCAGACAAAGATAATGATTCTGCCTTGTTGGAATAAGCCAATGCCACCCCAGGGGAGTCGTGTAAAGCAAACATACATATCTGGCTGGATACAGTGTGGGATGTCTATCTACAAAACCATTTACACTTTTATAGTAAGCCCCAGGGCATTTGGCAGACAAATCAGATGACAAAGAGTAAGAAGGGGATGGAGAGTAGGAGAACAAAATAGAAAAAAAGAGAGAGAGACAGACACATACAGAGAAAATGAATTAATCTTAGAGAATAAAAATTGGAAGAAGCCTTCAGAAGCCCTTCAGTCCAACCCCTTTACCATAGTTGGAGACAAGGCCCAAAGAAGGCCTTTATAGGGCCATACAGCAGTTCAGGCTGGATCACTGGCTACTTTCCAGTCCTTTTCTTCTGCAGCTCTTGCCTATTTGACCAGAGATGAGCATGAGCCACTTGGCTTGAAAGATGCTTCTGAAAACAGTGTTCAAAATAGCTAAGAGCACCCCTTGCCTCCAACCCGCTGTATCTCTTGTGGCAAGCACAAGAATAAATATCACAACCTTAAGGAAGGGAACCAGATACCTGCTATAGCCACACTTTGGACATGCTGTATTCAAACTTGTGGCTGGCCCCAATGATCAGAGACCCAGATGTGAGTCTGCAGGCAGGGTATGGCCATCCATGTAGTGGATTAGGCAGGGATTTGAAAGCAGGAGGGAAAGTGGAAAAAAAGGTGGAGGGTAGATTTTCTGCTGCGGTTTTAGGGCCAGGAAAAAGTGAGGATGAGAGAGGCTGACCTGGAGGATGTGGCCCTCAGTGGTCTCCAGACTGCTCAATCTAGCCTTGATCACAAGGCATGAAGTATGCGTGCAGCTGGGACTACTCTGCATGTATTATTTCCTTCTCTGATTTCCAGAGGAGTCAATGAAGTTTTTTTTTTGTTGTTGTTGTTGTTGCTGTTGTTGTTGTTATATCATTACCATCACTATAATTATTTTGTTATTTCATTACTTAGGCAGGTTTTATACCCACTTTGGTTGGCAAGTACCCATTCCTGACTCACACCCATGGCCAAATTGGGTACTGGAATAAGTACGGGACTCTGAGCACCAGCTCAGATTTGAGGCTTAGCTCTGCCTCCTACCGGATGGATTAGATGACTTGAGTGAATTCCCAACCTTCCTGAATCTCCATCCCCAACCTGCAGAATGGGGAACCCAACTTCTACTTCATATTGCTCTTTTTATTTATTTTTTTATTTTTTTATTTTTTTAACATTTTTAAATGTTTATTTATTTTTAATACAGAGAGACAGAGCATGAGCAGGGAAGGGGCAGAGAGAGAGGGAGACACAGAATTTGAAACAGGCTCCAGGCTCTGAGCTGTCAGCACAGATCCCAACGTGGGCTCGAACCCAAGAACTGAAAGATCATGACCTGAGCCTAAGTTGAACGCTTAACCGAGTGAGCCACCCAGGCACCCCTACTTTGTATTGCTCTTAAGAGGAGCACATCATAAGCTGACATGATGAAGTACTCTGATCACTGCACAGTGCTGTCCCATGTGTGGGGATTACTGAGAATGCCCATTGAAGATAGCAGACTTCCTGGGGGGTCATGCCACTTTTTTGCTTGCAAGAAGGAAATCTTGACAGAGGCACCAGAACATTCACAAGTGAAATCTAAAATGAATGTAATTTTCTATTTTTTCTTCTTACACAAAAGGGAAAATGGTATACTGCATTGCTTTCCAGAACTCGATGCCAACTAGCTACAGTCACCACAGCATTAGTGAGTGACAAATCTGGAGCTCACCATCAGAGTTTATGAACCATTTATGAAGGCAAACCATGCATCAAGTTCTGGCCTTTCAAGGCAGGTATCTGAGACAGGGGAAAGTCCAGAAGTTATTTAGCCAGGCTCCCACCTCTGACCATATACATTTTAGGTCTATGCCAAGGCCAAACATCCAGCAGTTATAAACACTGGTACAGGAAAAAAAATTGCTGGGCACTTTAATCTACAAGCCAACCTCTACCCAGAGGTGGAATATCACAGAAAAAGAGCACAGGCTCTAGAATCACACAGGCCTGAGTTGCTGTCCCAGCCCTGCCACTTATGATCTGCAGAACGTTGCATAAGCTACTTTCCTTCTCTGTGCAGAGGTTTCTCCAATGAACTTCAAGTCCATCTATAGCCTTCACCTTTATTGTATTTCCTATCTTCCAGATGCTTACTAGAGAATGATATGTGGACCACCTCTCAAACATGAACCTTTTTCAAAACAAAGTCTTGCTTCTCCTCCTTTGCACACACATCCATCAACCTGCCTTCATGTGTGTCCATAAACTGTTGCCCCGATCCTGTGCCCTTCAATCACACCAATAATTTCCTCCTCTAGCTACACTATAAAAATTTTCCTATTAGATCATCTCTGTCAACATGCAAACATGTCATACATTCTCCATCTTTAAAATACCCAAACCTTAAACTTCATTCTCCTCCAACTACCACTTTTATTTTAATCCATGCAGAGCCAAACACCTGCAAAAAGTTGTCCTGTTTTCTGGCTCCTCTTTGTTTCATACTCTATCCTTAGTCCTTTCAACTTCTAATCACCCATTTCACCGAAATGGTTCTTATAAAATCACCAAAGGCCTAAATCTTGCTAAAGTTCATAATCATTTGTGTCTTCATTTATCTAGACCTTTCAACGCCATTTGACATATTAATCACTCCTTTATTCTTAAAATGCTCTCTTCTATTACACTCACCTAGTTTTTGCCCCACTTGTAGCTTCTCACTCCAAATCTATTTTCCTGGAGATTTCCTTCTTCCTTTACTTGACCTTTGAATGTTGAAGTGCCTTAGAGCTTCATCCTTGACCTTCTCTAGTTTGTCTGCACTCCCTCTCTAGGTGATCACTTGGTTTGCAATACCATCTGGGTAATGACGACTCCCAAATTTATTCACAACCTCTCCCCTGAGTACTAGACTCATATATCAAGCAATCTACTTGTCATCTCCATGTGGATGTATAGTAAGCATCTTAGGCTCAATATATACAACACACAATCCTTGATAAGCCAGCTGCTGCCATTACCAAGTCTACTTCTCCCAAAATTTCTTCCCATCTCAATAAAGGGCACCACCATCTACTCATTTGCTCAGGTCTCTCTCAAACTTTATTCCTCTCTCTAACACCATATACATTCTATCCATTGACAAGTGTTATCAGCAATATCTTCAACATTCCACATTCAACCACTTCCCACCAGCTCTACTGTCATCAGTATGGCTCAAGTCACCATCATGTTCCACCTGGATTATTGCAGTACAGCTTCTTTCTGATCTCTGTATTTCTACTCTGCTCTCTCCAATGTGTCCTC
>NW_026059077.1:0-12024 GCF_023721935.1 Panthera uncia | reverse complement strand
CTCAAAGGAAATTCCAGGAAATAGTGACAGCTAATGAATTGATCACAGCCAATTTAAGCAATATAACTGAACAAGAATTTAGAATAATGGTCATAAAATTAATTGCTGGGCTTGAAAAAAACATAGGGGACAGCAGAGAATCTATTTATACAGAGATCAAGGGAATAAAAATGGTCAAGATGAATTTAAAAATGCTATAAATGAGGTACAAAATAACATGGAGGTGGCCACAGTGCATATTGAACAGGCAGAGGGGAGAATAAGTGAATTACAAGATAAAATATGGAAAAAAGAGGAAGCTGAGAAAAAGAGAGATAAAAAAAAACCCAGGAATATGAGGGGAGAATTAGAGAACTAAGTGAGGCAATCAAACAGAACAATATCTGTATCATAGAAATTCCAGAAGAAGAGAGAGAAAGGAGCTGAAGGTGTACTTGAACAAATCATAGCTGAGAACTTCCCTGATCTGGGGAAGGAAACAAGCATTGAAATCCAAGAGGCACAGAGAACTCCCTTCAGATTTAACTTGAATTGATCTTCTGCACGACATATCATAGTGAAACTGGCAAAATACAAGGATAAAGAGAGAATTCTGAAAGCAGCTAGGGATAAATGGGCCTTAACATACAAAGATAGACACATAAGGGTACTATCAGACCTATGTACTGAAACTTTGCAGGCCAGAAAGGAATGGCAGGAAATCTTCAATGTGATGAACAGGAAAAACATTCAGCCAAGAATCCTTCATTCAGCAAGTCTGTCATTCAGAATAGAAGGAGAGATAAAGGTTTTCCCAAACAAACAAAAACTGAAGGAATTAATCACCACTAAACCAGCCCTAAAAGAAATCCTAAGGGGGACTCTGTGAGTGAAATGTTGCAAGGACCACAAAGAACCAGAGACATCACCACAAGCATGAAACCTACAGATAACACAATGATTCTAAACTCATATCTTTCAATAATAACACTGAATGTAAATGGACTCAATGCTCGAATCAAAAGACATTGGGTATCAGGATGGATAAAAAAAAAAACAAGACCCATGTACTTGCTGTCTACAAGAGACTCATTTTAGACCTGAGGACACCGTCAGATTGAAAGTGAAGGGATGGAGAACTATCTATCATGCTACTGGAAGTCAAAAGAAAATGGAGTAGCCATTCTTATATCAGACAAACTAGACTTTACATTAAAGGCTGCAACAAGAGATGAAAAAGGGCATTATATAATAATTACAGAGTCTATCCATCAGGAAGAGCTAACAGTTATAAATGTCTACGCACCGAATTTAGAGCACCCAAATATATAAATCACAAACATAAGCAATCTTATTGGTAAGAATGTGGTAATTTCAGGGGACTTTAATACTCCACTTACAACAATGGATAGATCATCTAGACAGAGAATCAATAAAGAAAAGTGGCCCTGAATGATACATTGGACCAGATGGACTTAACAGATATATTTAGAACTTTACATCCCAAAGCAACAGTATATACTTTCTTCTCAAGTGCACATGGAACAGTCTCCAAGATAGATCACATACTGGGTCACAAAAAAAAAGCCCTCAATAAATATAAAATAATTGAGACCATACCATGCACACTTTCAGATCACAATGCTATGAAACTTGAAATCAACCACAGGAAAAAGTCTAGAAAACCTCCAAAAGCATGGAGGTTAAAGAAAACCCTACTAAAGAATGAATGGGTCAACCAGGCAATTAGAGAAGAAATTAAAAAATACATGGAAACAAATGAAAATGAAAATACAACAATCCAAACCCTTTGGGATGCAGCAAAGGCAGTCCTGAGAGGAGAATACATTGCAATCCAGGCCTATCTCAAGAAACAAGAAAAATCCCAAATACAAAATCTAACAGCACACCTAAAGGAAATAGAAGCAGGACAGCAAAGATACTCCAAACCCAGTAGCAGAAGAGAAATAATAAAGATCAGAGCATAAATAAACAATATAGAATTTAAAAAAGTAGAGCAGATAAATGAAACCAAGAGTTGTTTTTTTTAAATAAACAAAATAGATAAACCTCTAGCCATGCTTTTCAAAAAGAAAAGAGAGAGGACCCAAATAGATAAAAATCATGAATGAAAATGGAATTATTACAACCAATCCCTCAGAAATACAAGCAATTATCAGGGAATACTATGAAAAATTATATGCCAACAAACTGGACAACCTGGAAGAAATGGACAAATTCCTAAACACACACATACTTCCAAAACCCAAACACGAAGAAATAGAAAATTTGAACAGACACATAACTAGTGAAGAAATTGAATCAGTTATCAAAAATCTCCCAACAAATAAGAGTTCTGGACCAGATGGCTTCCCTGGGGAATTCTACCAGACATTTAAAACAGAGATAATACTGGGACTCCTGGGTGACTCAGTCAGTTGGGTGTCTGACTTCAGCCCAGGTCATGATCTCACGGTTCATGGGTTTGAGCCCTGTGTTGGGCTCTGTGCTGACAGCTCAGAGCCTGGAGCCTGCTTTGAATCCTGTGCCTCCCTCTATCTCTGTCCCTTCCCTACTCACACTCTGTCTGTCTCTGTCTCTAAAAAATAAATAAACATTGACAAAATTTTTAAACAGAGATAATACCTATCCTTCTCAAGCTGTTCCAAAAAAATAGAAAGGGAAGGAAAGCTGCTGGGTTCATTCTATGAAGCCAACATTACTTTGATTCCCAAACCAGACAGAGACTTAGCAAAAAAATAGAACTACAGGCCAATATCCCTGATGAATATGGATGTAAAAATTCTCAACAAGATACTAGCAAATTGAACTCAACAGCATATACAAAGAATTATTCACCATTATCAAGTGGGATTCATTCCTGAGCTGCAGGGCTGGTTCAATATTCACAAATCAATCAATGTGATACATCACATTAATAAAATAAAAGATAAGAACCATATGATCCTGTCAATAGATGCATAAAAAGCATTTGACAAAATACAGCATCCTTTCTTAATAAAAACCCTCGAGAAAGTCGGGATAGAAGGAACATACTTAAACATCATAAAATCCATGTATGCAAAGCCCACAGCTAATATCATCCTCAATGGGGAAAAACTGAGAGCTTTCCCCCTGAGATTATGAACACAACAGGGATGTCCACTGTCACCGCTGTTGCTTAACATAGTGTTGGAAGTCCAGCATCAGCAATCAGACAACAAAAGGAAATCAAAGGCATCAAAATTGGCAAAGATGAAGTCAAACTTTCACTTTTTGCAGAGGACATGATACTCTACATGGAAAACCCAACAGACTCCACCAAAAGTCTGCTAGAACTGATACATGAGTTCAGCAAAGTTTCAGTGTACAAAATTAATGTACCAAAATCTGTTGCATTTTTATACACCAACAATGAAGCAACAGAAAGAGAAATAAAGAAACTGATCCCATTCACAATTGCAAAAAGAATCATAAAATACCTAGGAATAAATTTAACCAAAGATGTAAAAGATCTGTATGCCAAAAACTATAGAAAGCTAATGAAGGAAATTGAAGAAGACACAAAGAAATGGAAAAACATTCTGTGCTCAGGCATTGGAAGAATAAATATTGTTAAAATGTCAATACTACCCAAAGCTATCTACACATTCAATAAAATCCCAATCAAAATTGCATTGGCATTCTTCTCAAAGCTAGAACAAACAATCCTAAGATTTGCATGGAACCACAAAAGACCCCAAATATCCCAAGTAATATTGAAGAAGGAAACCAAAGCAGGAGACATCACAATCCCAGGATTTAGCCTCTAGTACAAAGCTGTAATCATCAAGACAGTATGGTGTTGGCACAAAAACAGACACATAGACCAATGGAATAGAAAAGAGACTACAGAATTGGACCCAAATGTATGGCTAACTAATCTTTGACAAAGCAGGAAAGAATATCCAATGGAAAAAAGACAGTCTCTTTAACAAATGGTGCTGGGAGAACTGGACAGCAACATGCAGAAGGATGAAACTAGACCACTTTCTTACACCATTCACAAAAATAAACTCAAAATGGATGAAGGACCAGAATGGGAGACAGGAAACCATCAAAACCCTAGAGGAGAAAGCAGGATAAAACCTCTCTTACCTCAGCCACAGCAATTTCTTACTTGACACATCCCCAAAGGCAAGGGAATTAGAAGCAAAAATGAACTATTGGTATCTCACCAAGATAAAAAGCTTCTGCACTGCAAAGGAGACAATCAACAAAACTAAAAGGCAATGGATGGAATGGGAAAAGATATTTGCAAATGACATATCAGATAAAAGGCTAGTATCCAAAATCTACCAAGAACTCACCAAACTCCACACCTGAAAAACAAATAATCCAGTGAAGAAATGGGTAGAAGACATGAGTAGACACTTTTCTAAAGAAGACATCCAGATGACCAACAGGCACATGAAAAGATGCTCAACATCACTCCTCATCAGGGAAATACAAATCAAAATCACAATGAGATACCACCTCACACCTGTCAGAATGGCAAACATTAACAACTCAGGAGACTATAGATATTGGCAAGGATATGGAGAAACAGGAACCCTCTTGCACTGTTGGTGGGAATGCCAACTGGTGCAGACACTCTGGAAAACAGTATGGAAGTTCCTCAAAAAATTAAAAATAGATCTACCCTATGAGCCAGAAATAGCACTACTAGGAATTTACCCAAGGGATACAGGAGCGCTGATACATAGGGGCACTTGTACCCCAATGTTTATAGCAGCACTTCCAACAATAGCCAAATTATGGAAAGAGCCTAACTGTCCATCAACTGATGAATGGATAAAGAAGATGTGTTTTATATATACAATGGAATACTACTTGGCAATGAGAAAGAATGAAATTTGGCCATTTGTAGCAACATGGATAGAACTGGAGGGTATTATGCTAAGTGAAATAAGTGAGGCAGAGAAAGACAGATACCATATTTTTTCACTCATGTGAATCCTGAGAAACTTAACAGAAGACCATGGGGGAGTAGAAGGGGGAAAAAAGTTACAGAGAGAGAGGGAGGCAAACCATAAGAGACTCTTAAATACTGAGAACAAACTGAGGGTTGACGGGGGGTGAGGGAGAGGGGAAACTGGGTGATGGGCTTTCAGGAGGGCACCTGTTGGGATGAGCACTGGGTGTTGTATGGAAACCAATTTGACAATAAATTATATTTAATAATTAAAAAAAGAAGCCCTAGCCTGAGTGTGCAGGCCCTTCAAAGGGGAATGCAGAAGTTTGAATAATCTAGCCAGGGTCCAGGGTCGGATGGGATGAGGACAGTCCTAGAGGTGAAGTTGCTGTGTATCTTAAAACAAACAGCCTTTTCGTGACAAGCTAGGCAGATTGCTCCTTTCCACCTCCCTGTGCCATATGAGGAGGCTCCCAATAAGATTTGAGAACAGGAATAATTTGTAGGGTAATACTTATTTCTGGGAGTCTGGTAGCTGAATGACAGTACAACAAAAAGTTTCATTTTCAACTCTATAAATGCCACAAAAGTCTTATTTCTACATAAGTGTCAAGAAGAAATGTTGGTGTCTTTTCTCCTCTTTGTCCTCTAAAATCTTTTGATAGAGTTGGGGATAACACTCTAATGCACAAGGAAAAATTAAGGCACAATTGACAACAGTCTGTAATTAAGTGCTAAATTATCTGGCACAGACCTTAAGTGCTTCAGGAATCCAAAGGAGGGGCAATCAATGAAGGCTGAGTAATGTGTGGGCAGCTGTTCCTCTGATGTCTGAGAATCTATGACTCTCATCAGTCCAGATTTCCTGGAGGAGGTGGGACTGGCACTAGACCCTAAAGGATAGAGAAGATGGGCTTGGAGGAGGGGAGGAGACTCTAGATTAAAGCACAGGGAATGGTGGAGCAAAGGCAAGGAGGCAGATGGACATTAGGCCCAACAGGAGGAGGTATGTTTCCAACAGGAGTGGGGTGGTGTGTGTAGGGAATCAGGGTGGTCATAGGGCTGGCTATTGGGGCAGGGGAGCTGTGGAGTCCAGGCTCCATGACTTTGGAAAACTAGCCAGCAACTGTGGACAGGTGAATCTAGACTCAAAAAAAATCTCTTTCAAAGCTTAATTTCCTGAGGAATCTGTATCATGGCTCCACCTTTCAAGGAGGTCCCATCTCTGTATAGGCAATGTCTCATTTAATGTTGCAAACAACCCTGGAGGGGAGAGAGTGTTAAGGAACCTTGGACTCCAATCAGACATGGGCTCAATCAGGACAACAGTGTAGGTTGGAATGTCACCTCCTTTCCAAAATCCAATGCAAGCACTCTGGGATGGAGCAGAGGTAGTAGATGTCAAATTTTGCTTCCAGGAATCTAGAAGCATCTCACACCCAGAATTTTTCTTTTTGCTCACTTCCTGCAAAAATGTACCTGCTTAACAAAAACAATAATACTATCGTTAATTGTGTGTCTACACAATGCTAAGTACTTGAAAAGAATAAATTAATTTCATCCTTACATCAATCCTGTGAAGTGAGCACTATTTTTATCTCTGTTTTACAGATGAGGAAACAGACACCAAAAGGGTAAGCAACTTGTCCAAGGTCACATGGCTGGTAAGTGATTCTATCTAAATCAGGTAGGCTGCCACCCCAGCCCATCCTTTCACCTGCCTCACTCCAAAGGCACCCTCTGGGCACATTCACAATAGACTCTTCCAAATAGGAAATGTCTCATTCAATGCCCATGAAAGCCCTGGATGGGAGGGACTATTTAGGGACCCGAAATTCCAAACAGATGTGGTCTGACCAGAGAGATTAGAGTGGGTAGGAATGTCATAGTGTTAAAAAAAATCTGGCTTAGAGCCAGTCTGTTTCTATTTTCCCACTTGCCATTATCACTGGGACCCCCTATCAGCAGCAGCAATAACAAAAACAAGCCCAGAAACTTCTTGAACCTCCAAGCCAACTTGCTTTACTTGAGTACCCCAGGAGTCCTGCCAGCAGAGACAGGGCATGTGTGGCACCATGGCCCTTCTTGGGCTATTCTGTGGGCCTGGGAAGAAGGATAACAAGGCATATTAGTGCTGACAGAAGCCAGAGGAACAAGATGGAAGAGGGGGGTAATAATGAACCCAGGGAAGCATGACCAAGGGTGAAGGAGGATGAGGCCCCACAGGCAGGGGACAGGGGAGATCCTGAGGTACAGGCATTTCAGCACAATCTAGACTGAAGAGCAGATATTGGGGCAAACTGAAATTAGGTCAAAATAAAACCTCAAACCAGCCCTTGTGAGAACAACTAGCTGTCTTGGTGTGGACAATAAATGGGTAACTTCCAGGCTAGTGTCCTTCACAGAGAAAGAGTAGGTGCCTGAAAAGGGTCTAGTGAGAATACAAACCTGATGCATCAGGCTCAAGACTCCATGCTTTATAGACTTGCTGTAGACTGCTGTGTTAACTTTTTGTTGTGCCATGGGCCCTTGGATGACTGGTGAAACCCATGAACCCCTTCTCAGTATAATACTTTATTTTTTTAATGTTTATTTATTTTGAGAAAGAAAGAGTGTGCAAGTGGGAGAGAAGGGCAGAAAGAGAGATATAGAAAATCTTAAGTGGCTTCCTCACTCAGCACAGAGCCTGATTTCAGAGCTCCATTTCACAAAGCGTGAGATCATGACCTGATTTAAAATCAAGAGTCAGTGATTTAATCAACTGAGCCACCCAGGCACCCCAATACTTTAAATACATACAATTACAAAAGAAACAAATTATATCAAAATAATGAACAAAACTTGTATGATATACTAACATAAATGCTCCTTTATGCATGAAATAAAAAATTTAGTGGTGAGTCTAACAACTACTGTAATTTCAAAATAATGTCAATTGTAAAGACTATCTAGAGGTGGCTGCAATAATAATAATAATGTGAATATGAAAATATCTGTGAGGGCACCTGAGTGGCTCAGTCGGTTAAGTGTCCAAGTCTTGATTTTGGCTCAGGTCATGATCTCATAGATTGTGAGTTTGAGCCCTGCATCAGGCTCTGCACTGACAGCATGGAGCCTGCTTGGGATTCTCTCTCTCTCTCTGACCTCCCCCTCTCATAAACAAACAAACAAACAAACAAACATAAAAAAGAAAGTATCTGTGATTTCTCTTGGAGACAAAAGTCTCACGTGTTCCTAATGCTGTTGCATTAATCACATGAGAATAAAATCGCATGAGAAATTTCAATTAGAAGTTAACAAAAGTAAGAATTCATTTTTTTTCCTCCCAATGTCACAGGGGCCCTAATTGAGAAACATGTATAAGACAATGGTAATTCATTACACTTAGGAACAAATGACTGGAGACCTAGTCCCAGATTTCCTACTCATTGTGTGCCCAAGAAAGTGGGCTCTGACTCTTGATGGCCAGCTCATGAGATTACTCTATTCTTCTTCCCCACAAATGTTTATAAGAAGGTGCAGCTGCTGAGTTCTCTGCCTTGGTTTAGGAGACAAGGCACAGGGAAGTCCAATCCCAAGTCCAAATTCAAGTCCATTGACCTACCAGCCCCCTACACAGATCTTCATGTTCATAGGCCTATTCTTTTTGGATATGGAATGGGGTTCCTCCTGTATTTTGTTAATTGGTTCTAGGGCCCATAACTGAAAAGGAATCCAGACAAAGATAATGATTCTGCCTTGTTGGAATAAGCCAATGCCACCCCAGGGGAGTCGTGTAAAGCAAACATACATATCTGGCTGGATACAGTGTGGGATGTCTATCTACAAAACCATTTACACTTTTATAGTAAGCCCCAGGGCATTTGGCAGACAAATCAGATGACAAAGAGTAAGAAGGGGATGGAGAGTAGGAGAACAAAATAGAAAAAAAGAGAGAGAGACAGACACATACAGAGAAAATGAATTAATCTTAGAGAATAAAAATTGGAAGAAGCCTTCAGAAGCCCTTCAGTCCAACCCCTTTACCATAGTTGGAGACAAGGCCCAAAGAAGGCCTTTATAGGGCCATACAGCAGTTCAGGCTGGATCACTGGCTACTTTCCAGTCCTTTTCTTCTGCAGCTCTTGCCTATTTGACCAGAGATGAGCATGAGCCACTTGGCTTGAAAGATGCTTCTGAAAACAGTGTTCAAAATAGCTAAGAGCACCCCTTGCCTCCAACCCGCTGTATCTCTTGTGGCAAGCACAAGAATAAATATCACAACCTTAAGGAAGGGAACCAGATACCTGCTATAGCCACACTTTGGACATGCTGTATTCAAACTTGTGGCTGGCCCCAATGATCAGAGACCCAGATGTGAGTCTGCAGGCAGGGTATGGCCATCCATGTAGTGGATTAGGCAGGGATTTGAAAGCAGGAGGGAAAGTGGAAAAAAAGGTGGAGGGTAGATTTTCTGCTGCGGTTTTAGGGCCAGGAAAAAGTGAGGATGAGAGAGGCTGACCTGGAGGATGTGGCCCTCAGTGGTCTCCAGACTGCTCAATCTAGCCTTGATCACAAGGCATGAAGTATGCGTGCAGCTGGGACTACTCTGCATGTATTATTTCCTTCTCTGATTTCCAGAGGAGTCAATGAAGTTTTTTTTTGTTGTTGTTGTTGTTGCTGTTGTTGTTGTTATATCATTACCATCACTATAATTATTTTGTTATTTCATTACTTAGGCAGGTTTTATACCCACTTTGGTTGGCAAGTACCCATTCCTGACTCACACCCATGGCCAAATTGGGTACTGGAATAAGTACGGGACTCTGAGCACCAGCTCAGATTTGAGGCTTAGCTCTGCCTCCTACCGGATGGATTAGATGACTTGAGTGAATTCCCAACCTTCCTGAATCTCCATCCCCAACCTGCAGAATGGGGAACCCAACTTCTACTTCATATTGCTCTTTTTATTTATTTTTTTATTTTTTTATTTTTTTAACATTTTTAAATGTTTATTTATTTTTAATACAGAGAGACAGAGCATGAGCAGGGAAGGGGCAGAGAGAGAGGGAGACACAGAATTTGAAACAGGCTCCAGGCTCTGAGCTGTCAGCACAGATCCCAACGTGGGCTCGAACCCAAGAACTGAAAGATCATGACCTGAGCCTAAGTTGAACGCTTAACCGAGTGAGCCACCCAGGCACCCCTACTTTGTATTGCTCTTAAGAGGAGCACATCATAAGCTGACATGATGAAGTACTCTGATCACTGCACAGTGCTGTCCCATGTGTGGGGATTACTGAGAATGCCCATTGAAGATAGCAGACTTCCTGGGGGGTCATGCCACTTTTTTGCTTGCAAGAAGGAAATCTTGACAGAGGCACCAGAACATTCACAAGTGAAATCTAAAATGAATGTAATTTTCTATTTTTTCTTCTTACACAAAAGGGAAAATGGTATACTGCATTGCTTTCCAGAACTCGATGCCAACTAGCTACAGTCACCACAGCATTAGTGAGTGACAAATCTGGAGCTCACCATCAGAGTTTATGAACCATTTATGAAGGCAAACCATGCATCAAGTTCTGGCCTTTCAAGGCAGGTATCTGAGACAGGGGAAAGTCCAGAAGTTATTTAGCCAGGCTCCCACCTCTGACCATATACATTTTAGGTCTATGCCAAGGCCAAACATCCAGCAGTTATAAACACTGGTACAGGAAAAAAAATTGCTGGGCACTTTAATCTACAAGCCAACCTCTACCCAGAGGTGGAATATCACAGAAAAAGAGCACAGGCTCTAGAATCACACAGGCCTGAGTTGCTGTCCCAGCCCTGCCACTTATGATCTGCAGAACGTTGCATAAGCTACTTTCCTTCTCTGTGCAGAGGTTTCTCCAATGAACTTCAAGTCCATCTATAGCCTTCACCTTTATTGTATTTCCTATCTTCCAGATGCTTACTAGAGAATGATATGTGGACCACCTCTCAAACATGAACCTTTTTCAAAACAAAGTCTTGCTTCTCCTCCTTTGCACACACATCCATCAACCTGCCTTCATGTGTGTCCATAAACTGTTGCCCCGATCCTGTGCCCTTCAATCACACCAATAATTTCCTCCTCTAGCTACACTATAAAAATTTTCCTATTAGATCATCTCTGTCAACATGCAAACATGTCATACATTCTCCATCTTTAAAATACCCAAACCTTAAACTTCATTCTCCTCCAACTACCACTTTTATTTTAATCCATGCAGAGCCAAACACCTGCAAAAAGTTGTCCTGTTTTCTGGCTCCTCTTTGTTTCATACTCTATCCTTAGTCCTTTCAACTTCTAATCACCCATTTCACCGAAATGGTTCTTATAAAATCACCAAAGGCCTAAATCTTGCTAAAGTTCATAATCATTTGTGTCTTCATTTATCTAGACCTTTCAACGCCATTTGACATATTAATCACTCCTTTATTCTTAAAATGCTCTCTTCTATTACACTCACCTAGTTTTTGCCCCACTTGTAGCTTCTCACTCCAAATCTATTTTCCTGGAGATTTCCTTCTTCCTTTACTTGACCTTTGAATGTTGAAGTGCCTTAGAGCTTCATCCTTGACCTTCTCTAGTTTGTCTGCACTCCCTCTCTAGGTGATCACTTGGTTTGCAATACCATCTGGGTAATGACGACTCCCAAATTTATTCACAACCTCTCCCCTGAGTACTAGACTCATATATCAAGCAATCTACTTGTCATCTCCATGTGGATGTATAGTAAGCATCTTAGGCTCAATATATACAACACACAATCCTTGATAAGCCAGCTGCTGCCATTACCAAGTCTACTTCTCCCAAAATTTCTTCCCATCTCAATAAAGGGCACCACCATCTACTCATTTGCTCAGGTCTCTCTCAAACTTTATTCCTCTCTCTAACACCATATACATTCTATCCATTGACAAGTGTTATCAGCAATATCTTCAACATTCCACATTCAACCACTTCCCACCAGCTCTACTGTCATCAGTATGGCTCAAGTCACCATCATGTTCCACCTGGATTATTGCAGTACAGCTTCTTTCTGATCTCTGTATTTCTACTCTGCTCTCTCCAATGTGTCCTC
>NW_026059076.1:0-12027 GCF_023721935.1 Panthera uncia | reverse complement strand
ACGTTTCACTGGGCAGAGGTGTCTGAAAACCCATTCGGGGCCTATGACGAAGGTGCCATATACGCGACTCTGTCGAGAGGCACTTTGGGGAAACCACTTTTCAAATAACATCCCGTATCGCTAAGTTAGATTTGCCGGAAATCCTCTGCGGGCAAAGAAGGGGCAAGTGACATTTACTCGGCATTGTGAGAAAGTCCTGTGGAGAAGCCATCTTGCAACTAACATCTTGGCTCACTGAGGGAGAACTGTTTGAAAACCTATGCGGCGCCCACATGTAAGGTCAGTGCCACAAACTCGGCTCTGTGAAGGAACATCTTGTATCGCTAAGTTAGACCAGCAGTTTGAACAAACGCCTATCGTGGGGCCTCAGTGGAAGGTGTCATATACTCGACTCGGGCAAACTACACTTTGGAGGAACGCTTTCCACTCACCTCTGGTTCCACTAACTTGGAAGTGTTTGCAATCCCATGTGGGGCCTAGACCCTCAGCGCTGTGAAACAACACTGTTGGGGAAACCGTCTTTCTTTCTTTTTTTTTTTTTTTATTTTTATTTTTTTATTTTTTTTATTTTTTTATTTTTTTTATTTTTTAATATATGAAATTTACTGTCAAATTGGTTTCCATACAACACCCAGTGCTCATCCCAAAAGGTGCCCTCCTCAATACCCATCACCCACCCTGCCCACCCTCCCACCCCCCATCAACCCTCAGTTTGTTCTCAGTTTTTAACAGTCTCTTATGCTTTGGCTCTCTCCCACTCTAACCTCTTTTTTTTTTTTTCCTTCCCCTCCCCCATGGGTTTCTGTTATGTTTCTCAGGATCCACATAAGAGTGAAACCATATGGTATCTGTCTTTCTCTGTATGGCTTATTTCACTTAGCATCACACTCTCCAGTTCCATCCATGTTGCTACAAAAGGCCATATTTCATTTTTTCTCATTGCCACGTAGTATTCCATTGTGTATATAAACCACAATTTCTTTATCCATTCATCAGTTGATGGACATTTAGGCTCTTTCCATAATTTGGCTATTGTTGAGAGTGCCGCTATAAACATTGGGGTACAGGTGCCCCTATGCACCAGTACTCCTGTATCCCTTGGATAAATTCCTAGCAGTGCTATTGCTGGGTCATAGGGTAGGTCTATTTTTAATTTTCTGAGGAACCTCCACACTGCTTTCCAGAGCGGCTGCACCAATTTGCATTCCCACCAACAGTGCAAGAGGGGGAAACCATCTTTCAACTACATCGGATTTCACCAGGTAAGAAGCGTGTGAAGGAAGCCTGTGGGGGCTTTATGCGGCGCGTGCCACTCAACTCTGTCAAAGGTTTGCCCTTCGGGGAAACCATCCTTCACCTGACATCTTGTATCACTAAGTCAGAAGCGTTTGAAAACCTATGCAGGGCACGATGTGGAAAGTGATATGTACTCGATACTCTGAAAGAATCCTGCAGAGAAACCATCTCTCAGCTGACATCTTGTTTGACTAAGTTGCAAGAGTTTGAAAGCGTATGCAGACGTACACGGCAAGTGCTCTGTCCTCGACTGTGTGAAACAAAACCGTGGAGGGCGGGGGGGGGGGGGTGGGTGAGGAAACACCTTTCAGCCAACATCTCCTTTCCCTAAGTGGGAAGAGGCAGAACAGTGATGGGAGGCCTATAGTGAAAGTGCCATACACTCACCTTTGTGCAGCTGCACATTTGGGGAAACCATCTTTCCAGGAACATCTTGTATCACCAGGTTGGCATTGTTTGAAATCCTATGCGGAGAACGACGTCGAAAGTGACCCTCCACCCCGTGAAGGTGTACTGTGGAGAGACCACCTTTCAGCTAGCATCTCGTTTCACTCCGTTCCAAGTGTTTGCCAACCTACGTACGGTGGCTTGCGTAGAAAGTGCCCTTACACTCCATCATGTGAAACACGGTGTGGCGAGACGGTCTTTCTCCTAATATCTTGCTGCACTAAAAGAGAGCTGTCTGACAACTGTGCGGGGCCTGCAAGGTAGGTGCCGTATAGTCACCCGTGTGAAGGCACACTCTGAGGACACGACCTTTTAGCTAACACCTAGTTTCACTCAGTTCCAAGGGCTTGAAAACCTGCGCGGGGACTGCGCGTCAAGTTCCATGTACTCAACTCCGTCAGACTTCACTCTGGGGAAGGCAACACTCAACTAACAGCTTGTATCAATCACTAGGTTAGAAGAGTTTGAGCACCTATGTGGGGAACGATGTGGAAAGTGACATATACCAGCCACTGTGAAAGAATCCTGTGGAGCAACCATCTCTCACCTAACATCCGGTGTCACAACATTGGAGGTGTTGGAACACCTATGTGGGGGGGTGGGGGGGGGCTATGTGGAGAGTGAAGTGCCATGTACACAAGTCAGTCAATCTGCACTCTACGGAAACCATCTTTCCACTAACCTCTGGCTCCACTAACGTGGAAGTGTTGGAAAACCCACGTGGGGCCTAGAAGGAAAGTGCCATACCCTCAACCCTGTGAAACAACACTGTGGGGAAACCATCTTTCCACTCACATCTTGTTTCACTAAGGAAGAAGTGTTGGCAAACCTGTGGGGGCTTAGGCGGAAAGTGTCATACCCTCCACTCTGTCAAGCAGCTTTTGGGGAAACCATCTTTCCACTACCATCTTATTTCACCATGTTAGCAGTGTTTGAAAAAACTGCCGGGAACGAAGATTCGTCTTCAACGGAATTCTCGAGTTCCTCAGAATTCTCGATTCAGAGAAAACATACTGTGGAGAAACCATCTTTCAACTCACATCTGGTTTCTCTCAGTTAGAAGTGTTTGAAAAACTTACGCGGGCCCATGCGGAAAGGGCCGTATACCCAATCCTGCGAAACAACCCTGGAGAGTAACCAGCTTTCACCTAATGTGTGGTTTCGCTCAGTGAGAACTGTTTGAAAACCTACGCGCGGCCTACAGGGTAAGTGCCATATACTCAACCCCGTGATACAACACTGTGGGGAAAATGTCTTGTAACTAGCCTGTCGTTTCACTACGTGAGAAGAGTTTGACAACCTATGCAGGGAATGATGTGGAAAGTCACATATACCAGCCATCGCAAAAGACTCCTGTGGAGAAAGCATCTTTCAACTAACATGTTTCACCAAGTTGGAAGTTTTGAGAAGCTATGCAGGGCCTCCAAGGTCACTGCCATATACTCATCTCTGGGAACCAACACGGTGGGAAAGCATCCTTTGAACTAACATCTAGTTTCACTAAGTTAGAAGGGTTTGAAAAATTATGCAGGGACTGTGCAGAAAGAAAGTGCCATATATTCAACTCTGTCAACACGGCACTTTGGGGAAACCGTCTTTCAACTAACATCTTGTTTCTCCATGTTGGAAGCGTTTGAAAAACTGCTGGGAACGACGACGAACGTGCCATACACTCAACTCTGTGAAGTAACACTGTGGGGGAAAAACCATCGTGTTGCTAACATCTTGTTTCACTGAGTTAGAAGTGTTTGAAAACCTCGGCGGGGACTAGGTGGAAAGTGCCATATACTCAACTCTGTCAAACTGCACTTTCAACTAACGTGCAGCCTACACAAGACACGAATTACACGGAAACCCACACATATATCACACATACCACAGTACCCAAACACACAACACACAAACCCAAAACATTTAAGGAAAACACACCACACACGGCCACCCGTGCAATACACTCAAGACACTTATATAACACACATACACACACACACACACACACACACACACCCTGCACATTCCACACACCTGGCACGCCGCATTGGCCACCTTCCTACGACATACACACCTGCATGACACATACACCGTCTACACATGCATACATCACACACACCACATGCTCACCACACACTCACCATGCATATGCCACAGACATATCCAACACACATCACACATGCCCCACACACCCACAGTTACCCCCCTCGCACAGTATTACCACACTCAACACATATACAGCACACAGTTTCCAAACAAACCACTGCCCGTATACCACGCATACACCCTCCACATGCACACCCCACACCCCAAACCCACGCCACTTATACGGAAGACAGATGCTCCCTCCTCTACACGTCGACTACCAGGACACCACACACACTGCACATAGAGACACAAATGTGACACATATGCCACACAGCCACATCACTCCTACACCGAACACACAACAGGGTACCAACATACCTCGCATGACACGTGAATACCACACAAACACCTCACCCAGTCACCACATACACACCAAACCACTTACACCTCACACAGACATCTTCCACACACTACTTACTACACCTAATACACGGACCACACATATACCCACCGTACACTACGTATAGCCCACAAACACACTCCGTATATACACCACATACATGCCAAACTCATACCGCACACAACGCACTTACACTACACAGACACCGCATCCACAATACACACACCGTGAGAATCCATACATCTATGAAGTACGGACACCACGCACACCACACACACACCACACTTTTACTGCCCAAACTCCACCCGTATGCCACACCACAAAACCACACGTGCACCACATACAAAACACACATGCCATAGAAAGACCATACACGCACCTACGTTCTATGCGGCGCATACCTAGCTGATATACTACAATCACAACACATATATGACCCTTGAAGACAACACAGAAGGACACATCCAGCACCTCCAAAACACTGACACACCATACACACACCACATTCACCACACAAATAACATGCACAGACACAAACGTTATATATAACATACGTGCCATCCATACTTTAGAGATGTAAGATGTTAGCTGAAAGATGGCTTCTGCAATGTGCAGTTTGACAGAGGGCACGACGGGTTTCTCAAACACTTCTAACGTAGAGAAACCAGGTGTTCGTCGAACCCGTTTCCCCACAGCGTTGTTTCACAGAGTTGAGCGTATGGCACTTTGGCTGTAGGCGCCGCATGGTTTGCAACCCCATGGTGACATAGTGAAGTAAAATGTCAGTTGAAGGACGGCTTCCCCAAAGTCTTTGCCAGAGTGCAGTGTAAGATACTTTCGGGGTAGGCTCCGCATAGGTTTTCAAACACTTCTAACAGTGAACCATGATGCTATTTGAAGGATGGTGTCACCGGTGTTGTTTTACAGAGTTGAGCATATGGCACTCGTTGCGTAGAACGCACGTAGGTTTTCAAACCCTTCTCACTCAGTGAAACGAGCGGTCGGTTGAAACGTGGAGACCCACAGTGTTGTTTCACAGAGTGGACTATAGGCACTTTCTGCGCAGGCCTTGCATGCATGGGTTTTCAAACACTTGTAAGTTTGTGAAACGAGAAGTCACTTCAAAGACGGTTTCCCTAGGGCGTCTCATAGAGTAAGTCCCTTTGGGGTGTAGCTCCTCATGGTTTTCAAACTGACACACGTTAGTCGGAAGATGGTGTCCCCACTGTGTTCTGTCACAGAGTGGAGCATATGGCACTCTCCTCACAGACCCTGAATAGTTTTCAAACACTTTTAAATTAGTGCAACCAGATGTTAGTTGAAATATTGTTTTAGCACACCATCGTTGTTCACCGTTGAGCGTAGAGGTATGGCACTTAACCAGTTGGCTTCTCATAGGTTTTCAGACACTTCTAGCTCAAAGAAACCACATAGAGGTTGAAAGGTGGTCTCCCCAACCGCGTTGTTTCACGGAGTTGCGTGTTTGGTACTCTCCACCCAGGCCCCGCATGTGTTTTAAACACTTGTAACCGAGTGAAAGCAGATGTTGGGAGATTGTCTCTCGACCGTGACGGTGCCCAGGGCTATGTGGCACTTTCGGTGTGATCCCCGGATGGCGTTCAAACACCTCTAACTTAGTGTAACAAGAAATTGGGTGGACGATGGGTTCCCCACAGTGTTCTATCACAGAGTTGACTCTATGGCGCTTACCTCTAGGTCCCGCCTAGTTTTCAAGCAATTTTAACGTAGCGAAACCCGACGCTTCACTCTTTTTTTCCAGAGGTGAGTATAAGGCACTTTCCCTGTAGGCCCCGCACGTATTTACTAACGTTTCTCACGTTGTGACACGTAGCCGTTAGTTGAATGATGGTATCCCCACGGTACTTCCTAAAGTTAGGTACAAGGCACTGGTCGGGGTAGGCCTACGGGGTTTTTCAAACACTTGTGACTTGGTGAAACAAGATGTTAGTTGAAAGATAGTTTCCCTCAAGGGCTGCCTGGTAGAGCTGAGTACATAGAGCTTTCCACCTGGGCTCCGCATAGGTCTCCAAGCGCTTCAAACTTAGTGAATAAGACGATAGGAGAAAGCTTTCCCTAAGGTGTTTCATGGTATTGCGTATAAGGCACACTCGGTGTAGGTGCTGCATTTGCTTTGAAACACTTTTAACTTGGTGAAAGAAGATGTTAGTGGCAAGATGTTTCCCTCACACTTTTCTGTTCCACAGAGTTGAGTGCATGGCACTTTCCCCGTAGGGCCCACATAGGCTTTCCAATTCTACTTGGCGAAGCAAGGGGTTAGTTGCAAGCCGGATACCATGGGTTTTCAAACACTTCTCACTTTGTCAAATCAGATAGATGTATGTTACTTGAAAGTCGGTTTCCCCACGATGTTGTTTCACGGAGGTGACGCTATGGCCCTTACCCTGTAGGCCCCGCATAGGTTTTCAAAGAGTTCTCACTTACTGAAACCGGATGTTAGGTGAAAGACTCTTTCCCCGTAGTTGTTTCACAGAGCTGCGTGTAGGCGTTTCCGCCTAAGCCCCGCAGAGGTTTGCAAACGCTTCCAACCTACTGAAACAGGATTTTAGTTGGAAGGTGGTTCCCCCACAGCGTTTCATACACTTCAGCCTATGGCGCTTTCCGTTTCGTCCCCACATGGGTTTTCAAGCACTTGAAACCCTATGCGGTGAAAGCAGATGTTAGTTGGTAAAAGGCGTCACCACACTGGTGTTTCACAGCGCCGAGGACATGGCAGTGTCTTTGCGGCCCCGCAAGCGTTTGCAAACACTTCCCACTTAGTTAAACCAGATGTTACTTGAAAAGTGGTTTGTCTACAACGATCCTTGACACAGCGAGGAAAGTGCGCTTTGCTTTTTAACTTCTTTTTTAAAGTTTATTTATTTTTGAGACAGAGAGAGATAGAGCTGAACGGGGGAGGGTCACGGTGAGAAGGAGACACAGACTCTGAAACAGGCTCCAGGCTCTGAGCTGTCAGCACAGAGCCTGACGCGGGGCTCGAACCCACGGACCGCGAGATCATGACCTGAGCCGAAGTCAGACGCTTAACCGACCAAGCCACCCAGGCGCCCCGCTTTTTAGCTTCTATGCCTAGGATTCCAACATTTCTAACTTTGTGAAACAAACAGATGTTTCCGCACAGTGATTTTACACCGCGTTAAGTATGTGACACTTTTCATAAATAAGCCATTTATCAACTAACATCTTGCTTCGCTGAGAAGTGTTTGAAAACCTATGAGGAAAACGAGATACACTCCACGCTGAAATCTTACCGTGGAGAAACCATCCTTCAACTACCATCAGGTCTCACTATGTTAGAGGTATTCGACAACGTATGTGGGGCCTACGAATAAAGTGTCATATACTCGAGTCTGGCAAATAACACTGTGCGGAAACCATCTTCCAACCAGCATCCTGTTTCAGTACGTTAGACCCCTCTTAGCTTGAAGACCCATGTGGGGCCTACACCGAATGTGCCATGCACTCAACCCTGGGAAACAACCGTGTGGTGAAACCATCTATCCACCAACGTCGGGTTTCACCAAGTTAGAAGTGTTTGAGGGCCCGTGCGGGGCCAACACCGAAACTGCCGTATGCACGACTGTATGAAACATCTTTCAACTGGCATCTGGTATCCCTACGGTTAAAACCATCTTTGAAACCTATGCGGAGCCTATGCGGAAAGTGCCACACACTCAACTCTGCACAAGAGTCTGCTCAAACCCTCAGCCGACTAACCTCTTGTTGCACAAGGTTGGACCAGTTTGAAAACCTATGCGACACCTTCAGGGAAAGCGCCTTGTACCCAAATATGGGAAACAACAACACTTTGGGGAACCCTCCTTCAAGAAACATTCGGTTTCACTAATTTGGACGGGGTGGAAAACGTACGCGAGCAACTATGAGAGAAGCGCCATATCCTCCACTCTGTGAGACAACACTGTGGTGAAACCATCTTTCAACTACCATCTGATGTCACTAATTTGTAAGTGTTAGAAAACCCACGCGGGCAACGATACGGAAAGCGCCATCACTCAGCTCTGTGAAACAACAGTGTGGTGAAACCATCCTTCAACTAACATCTCGTTTCACCGTTGGAAGTTTCTGTAAACATTTTCGGGGAATTACGATGAAAGTGACATCGACTTGATTGTGTGAAAGAGTGTTACGGAAAAACGGTCTTTCAACTAATATCTTGTTTCACTAACAGAAGCACTTGAAACCCTAGGCCGGGTCTATGAGGAAAGTGCCGTCTACTCAACTCTGCGAGACAACACTGAGGTGAAAACCTCTTTCCACTACCATCTGATTTCAGAAATTTAGAAAAGCTTAAAAACTGAAGAGGGACCTAGAGGAAGGTGCCATATACTCCACTCTGTGAAACAATACTGTGGGATAAAAATCTTTCCATTAACAACTTGTTTCACGGTTAGAAATGCTTTAAAACATACACTAGGGACTATGGGGAAAGTGACATATACTCGACTCTAAAAACTGCTTGTGGGGAAACCATCTTTCAACTAACTTAACGGTTTCACGTTGCTAGGCGTGTTCCAAAACCTATGCATAAAGTCTGGCAGACAACACATCTTTCAACTAATGTCTTGTTTCACGACACTAGACGTGGCTAAAAACCCATGCGGGGACTACAGCCAAAGTGCCCGGTACTCAACCCTGTGAAACGTTTGTGTGGTGCAAACGTCTATCAGTTAACATCTGGTTTCGCTAACTTAGTGTGCTTGAACACCCGTGCGGGGGGCGACATCCAGAGTGCCACATACACACGTGTCTGATACGTTGCGGGGGCAACCATCTTTCAAGGAACAGCCCATTACGCTAAGGTGGAAGTGTTTGAAAACCTGTGAGGGGCCTAAGCGGAAGGTGCCAAATACCCATCTCCCTGTGAAACAACACTGTGGGGCAACCGCCTTTCAGCTACTACCTGGTTTCACAAAGTCTGAAGTGTTTAGAAACACTTGAGTGGCCTCCGCAAGGTGCCATATACACAACTCTGTGAGGAGAACACTGTTTGATTAACATCTGGTCTCACTAAGGTTCAAGTGTTTGGAAAACTGTGCTTGGGATACATGAAAGTGCCATATACTCGATTCTGCGAAGCAGCAGTGTCATGAAAACAATCGTTCAACTACCCTCTTGTTTCGCTAGGTTCCAAGTGTTGGAAAATCAATGCAGGGCCTATGGTGAAAGCGCCGCATCCTCAACTCTGTCACAATGCACTTTGTGGAAATAGTCTGTCCATTGACCTGTCGTGTCGCGTAGAGGTCTGTGAAGGTCTATGTGGGGAACGATGTGGAGAGTGACACGTACAGGACACTGTAGAGAATCCTGTGGAGACACCCTCTTTCAACTAACATCTTGGTGCACTAAGTTCGAAGTGTTTGAAGACCTATGCAGGGACTACGCAGAGAGTGCCATAAGCTCAACTCTGTAAAACAACAGCGTGGTGATACCATCCTCCAAATATCACCTGGGTTCACTTGTCAGACGTGTTTGAAATGCCATGCGGCCGCTACACCGAGTGTATCTTACATTGCACTGTGTCAAACAACACTTGGAGGAAGCCGTCCTCCAACTCACATCTTATTTCCCTAAGTTTGATGTGTTTGAAAACCATGCGGGGCCCACAACGAAAGTGCCATATACTCAACTCCGAGAACAGACACTATGGTGACACAGTCTTTCTCCGAGCATCTGGATTCGCGAGGTTACAAGGGTTTGAAAAGACGGGGGGAGGGGGCTTAGGTGCATAGCACCATACGCTCAACTCTGTGAAACAACATGGGAGAAACTGACTTTTAACTAAAAGCTGGGCCACTAAGTTAGAAGTGTTTGAAACCCCTGGGGGGGGGGCCTCTGAAGACCGTGCCGTATACTCGACTCTGTGAAACAACACTGTGGGAAAACGATCTTCGACTACCAGCTGGTTTCTCTAAGTGAGCAGTGTGTGGAAATCCTGTGCTCTCATAGGATTGCCTAATCGCAAGGTGCCCTATACTCAACTGTGTGAATACCAGTGTGGTGAAAGGATCGTTCAACTACTATCTGGTTTCACTGTTACAAGTGTTTGAAAACACATGCGGGGCCCATGTGGCTAGCGCCATACGCGCCACTCAATCAAACAACACTGTGGTGAAACCACCTTTCAATTAACTTCTCACTGAGCGTAGTTACAAGGGTTAGGAAACCTAAGTGTGGGCCACACGGAGAGTGCCATACGGTCAAGCCTGTGAAACAACACTATGGGGAAACCATCGTTCAACTACCATCTGGTTTCCCTAAGGTAGAAGTCTTTGAACACCCACGGGAAGCCTAACGGTTAAGTGCCGTGCACTCAACTGTGAGAGACAATGGTGTGGCAAAACGATCTTTCAACTAACATCTGGTTTCCCTGCTTCAAGCCTGTTTGAAAACTATCCAGGGTCTATGAGGAAAGTGCCATAGTTTCAACTCCGAGACACAACACAGTCGGGGGAAACCCTCTTCCAACTAACACGTTGTTTCAGTAAGTTAGAAGTGTTTGAAAACCACGCGGAGATGACACCGAAAGCGCCACCAACTCATCTCTGTGAGACACTGTGGAGGAACCATCTTTCAACTGACATCTCATTTCACAAAGTGACAAGCGTTTGAAAACCCATGTAGGGCCTGCGCCGAAAGTGCCACCTAGTCAACTCTGTGAAACAACACTGTGGGGACTCCACCTTTCAACTAACCTCTCGTTTCACTTAGAAGTGTTTGAGAACCGTATGCGGTTCTACGTAGAAAGTGCCATGTGCTCAACTCTGTAAAACAACACGGTGGGGAAACCACCCTTCAAATACCATCTGGGCTCCCCTGTTAGAAGTGTTTGAAAACTTCTGCAGAGCCGACACCGCAAGAATCATACACTCCACTCTGTCAAACAACACCTGGGGAAGCGGTCCTCCAACTCACATTTTAATTCACTATGTTAGATGTAGATGCAAACCATGTGGGGCCTAGTCCGAAAGTGCCATATGCTCAACTCTGTGAAACGGCCCTGCGGGGGAAAGAATCTTTCTTCTAGCCTCTGGTTTCACCAGGTTACAAGTGTCTGAGAAGACCCACGGGACCTAGGCGCGTAGACCATGCACTCAACTCTGTGACACAACACTGTGGTGAATCCATGTTGCAGCTAACTGCTCTTCACTTAGAAGTGGTTGAAAACCTATGCCATTTCTACAAAGAAAGTGTCATATGCTCAACTCTGCACAACACGACTGCGGTGAAACCGTCTTTCAAATAACATCCGGGTTCAGTTCGTAGGAGTGTTTCGAAACTTGCCGGGGGTGGGGGTTGGGGGGGCGGGGCTTAGGCGGAAAGTGCCATCTGCTCCACTGTCAATTTTTTTTAGGGAAACCGTCTTCCAACTAATATCTTGTTTCACCATGTTAGACGTACGTGAAAAACGTGGCTAGGAACAATGAGGAAAGTGCCATGTTCTCGACTCTGTGAAAACACACTGTGGAGAAAACCGTCTTTTCAACTAACCCCTTGTTTGCCTAAGTTAGAAGAGTTTGAAAACGTATGCAGACGTGGACGGTGAGTGCCATATACTCGGCTATGGGGAAAAACACGGTGGGGAAAACACCTTTCAACTAACATCTCAGTTCACTAAGGCAGACGTGTTTGAAAACCTATGGAGGCGTATGTAGAAAGGGACGTACACTCAACTCTGGGACACAACCTTGCGGGGAAAGCATCTTCCAACTACCATGTGGTTTCACTAAGTTGGAAGTGTTTGAGAA